>NC_058130.1:702684732-702741350 GCF_016433145.1 Gracilinanus agilis
AGTCAATTTTGATGGGTAGTTGATCCGTGGTTGCAGGCCCAGCTCTCTTGCCTTTCTGAATATTGTATTCCAAGCCTTACGGTCTTTTAGTGTGGAGGCTGCCAGATCCTGTGTGATCCTGATTGGTGCTCCTTGATATTTGAATTGTCTCTTTCTGGCTTCTTGTAAGATTTTTTCTTTTGCTTGAAAGCTTTTGAATTTGGCAATAATATTTCTAATCGATTTCTTCTCTGGGTCGAATATGGTGGGTGTTCTATGAATCCTTTCGATGTCTATATTGCCCTCTTGTTGTAGGACTTCAGGGCAATTTTGCTGAATAATTTCTTTTAGTACGGAGTCCAGGTTTCTATTAATTTCTGGTTTTTCTGGAAGACCAATTATTCTCAAATTGTCTCTTCTAGACCGGTTTTCTTGGTCTGTCACTCTCTCATTGAGATATTTCATATTTCCTTCTATTTTTTCAGTCTTTTGACTTTGTTTTATTTGTTCTTGTTGTCTTGAGAGATCATTAGCTTCTAATTGCTCGATTCTAGCCTTTAGGGACTGGTTATCGGCTATAATCTTTTGGTATTCCTTTTCAATCTTGTCATTTCTGGTGTTCAATTTGCTTATCAGTTCATTTGATTTCTGAGCCTCACTTTCCAATTGCAAGATTCTACCTTTTAAACTGTTATTTTCTTGCCAGATCTCTTCCATTTTCCTCAGAATCTCAGTTTTGAACTCTTCCATAGCTTGTGAGGAGTTTTCCTTATTTGAGGAGGGTCTGGATGGTTGTTTGTTCTCCTCCTCTGTTTGCTCGGTTGTCTGGATTTTCTCTGTGTAAAAGCTGTCGAGTGTTAAAGACTTCTTTTTGTTATTATTCTTTCTCTTCTGAACTTCCTGATGCTGAGTAGCCATCATTAGCCCAGCAGCTTCTCAGCTTTATCCTCGCGCTCAGTGTCTGTTCGCGATCTATTGGCTC
Organism: Gracilinanus agilis; assembly: GCF_016433145.1. Taxonomy (NCBI): domain Eukaryota; kingdom Metazoa; phylum Chordata; class Mammalia; order Didelphimorphia; family Didelphidae; genus Gracilinanus; species Gracilinanus agilis. The sequence goes on from NC_058130.1 coordinate 702,685,694, forward strand.
CTGAGGTCTGAATTCTGGTTTTTTCCAAGGTCAAGCCCCCTGGTGGGCCCTCTTGCTTGATCCTCTGCTGGAGGTTTCTTTACAAATCTCAGGGCGCTGCTTCCACAGTCGTATACCCGTCTGCACTGGTTCCCCACTTAGGCTTTAGTTCCTGGTTGTGTCTGCCTCCGCCCACGCCTCTGCTCAGCCGGCACTCTGCGCCCAGTGTCCTGCTCCCGCGCGCTCAGATTTCGCGTGCTTTTTTTGACTTAATGGGGTCCTAAGTCTAGCTGCTCTCAGGAACAGGTCCAGGAGCTGCTGATGACTCGATGGGTGCCCCAAACTTGCCCTATTTCTTTTTAGCTGGGTTCGGAGCTATAGATGAGTGTGGAGGGGGTGGGGGTGGGGCGGTTGCTCAGCCCGCGATTGAGTGAGAGCCCTTTATAGCCTGGAAATGTCTCGATTCCACGTACCTTCCACGCTGTGCCCTGTTGTGGGGTTCCTCCGTTCGTCTGGACTTGTTTTTATGTCCCCTTGAGGAGTTTTGTATGTTTCGGTCAGGAGAGGTTAAGAGCTGCTTCTTACTCTGCCGCCATCTTAACCCGGAACCCATAAACTTACTTTTAAAGTATTTTGAAAATTGTATTTTAATATAATTGGTTTCTTTATCACCTTATTTTTTTATGTAGTTAAAACATTATCTAAAGAAGACTTTACCAGACTGCCAAAGGGAACCATGACACTAAAAAGATTTAAGAACCAGTAGCTAGAAAGTAATAGAGTTAGGAATTGAACTTGGGCATTGATTCCCAATTCCACCCCTCTTGCTCCTATCAATCTTTCATACTTCCTAATTATTCTAGTCATATTAGTTTCTGTCCAGGACTCACAGGACATTCAATCAACACATGTTCAGGTGCCTTCTACATGCAGGCCATCATGTTTAGCATGTGGGATAAAAAGATGAAAAATAACAGTCCCTACCTTCAAGGTACTTAAAGTCTTCAGGGAAAGGGTCCTTTTATTTGCATTCAAATATCCATGGTTTAAAGTAGTGTGCAAAAGAGGCAAAGAAAAAGTCTGGACAAAATGGGATTTTTGAGGTAGAAGAGACTATTTTTAACTGGGTGAGCATTAGGGGAGTTTTCTTTAAGGAGGTTACCAAATGAACTAGACCCTGAAGGAGAAAAAAGAAAATGAATTTCAATAGTATGGAAGAAAAGGGAATGTGTTGTAGAGATGGAGGGTGGCCTACATTAAGGGATGGAGACCGAAGATGACAGGTTGAGTTTAGGGAAAAGATGGTATTCCAGTGTGACTGGAAAATAGAGTTAATGAAGGGGAGTTGAGTGAAGTAAGGCTAGAAAGGTAGGTTTAAGCCAGGTTATAGAGCTTCAGTTGCCAGACTAATGAGGTGTTTTATCCTATTGAATTAAGTCAACAGATGTTTTAAAATGTACAAATATTTATGATCTCTCCTTCCTGTTTCCCCATTGAATAATAAAGGCAAACAATAAGCCTCATAGTATACATAGTACAGTTCAGCAAAATTATTTCCTATATTGGCTTTCTCCAAAAATGTCTCCTCCATTTTAAGCTCTTCACCTCTATCAGGATGTGGGTAACATCCTTCATCTTCATTCTTCTGGTATCTTATTTTATTATTCCATTGATCTGAGTTTTAAATCATTCAGAGTGTTTTCCTTCATGACATTGTTGTCACATATATTGTTCTAGTTTGGCTCACTTTGTTGCATCAATTCATAGAGGACTTCCAAATTTACTCTAGAACAGTCTATTTTATCATTGTGATTTAATAATATGCCATTACTTTAATATAGTATAATTTGTTCAGTCATTCCTAATAGGTGGGTATCCCCTTAATTTCCAGGGATTTTTTTGCTACTACCAAAAGAGCTCAACAGGTAATTTAGTAAACAATAGATATTTATTGAGAGCCAGCTATATATGAGACTCTCCTCAAATCTCTACTTGTAATTATACTCATCCTTTAAAATCCTGTAGACATGCACCTGTACCTGCACAATGGAAGTGATTTTTCCCTTCTCTGTGTTGTTATAGCATACCACTCCTGTTCTGCTTAACCACACTTTACCTTGGGTCCATTTTAGGTCCCTGCTACTAGACTGAGCTCCAAGAGGACAGGGATTTTATTCTTCTTTGTTTTCCTCTCATTGTTCATATTGAGTTTTGTAGGAGTTCAATAAAAATAATTTTTAATGATTATGACATACATATTATTATTATAATGCACAGATAATTTTGAGGTGAAAAATATGTTCCAACTTGATGCTGGGTTTAAAATAATAACTCCTATTTGGATATCACTGAGGTTTACATGACATCTCCTTATAATAGCAGCCCTATAAATATGGATTATGCAAGTATAATCACTCCTATTTTCCAGTTGGAAAGTCAGACTTTAAATGAGGTTTATTTCAAGATCACAGAGCTGGAAGTCAAATCTAGATATTTTGATCACCAACTCTAATGCTGTTTTTCAATTTTTATTCTTGTTCTTTGCCATCACAAAAAGAACTACTATGAATATTTTTGTGTATGTGGGTCCTTTTCCCTTAATCTCTTTAGAGTATAGACTGTTGGGGTGTGCTGGATCCAGCTTAAGCTGGTTATTGGAAACGGATTTTTAAGTTTTCATCAAAAACATTTATACCTTGGAAATTAGCAACAACAAATGTTATAAATTTTGTCTTGATTAATTATTTTTTGTCTGGACTTTAAAAAATGGCAGAGAAAATGTTAATGATACATATTAAACTTAAAAAGTATTGTATATGGATTCTTTCTCCTGGAGAACTTGTTAGTCATTTATCAACACATTCCTGGTCTAGTAGTGATATTGGTAGATCAAAATATATACACTGCATGATAATTTTTTGTCTTTGATTTTCTTTTATATATGTCCATTATTTTGGGCCTAGAGCCATTCTTCCTGCAATTTTTGATTAAGCAAAAGGTTCTCATGTTGATATTAATCTTACCTGACCAAACCCTGACCCATAGAATAGTAGTAAAGGGAGACTTTTGACATTATCAAGATAAGAAATCAAATGAGAGAAAGAAAAAATACATTATCTTTAAAAACTCTCCAAAATATTTTATTTATAGAGGGATTTCCCTGACCCTTCCTCTCAATTAGTCCATTGTGATTTTTTTTTTAATACTGTGTATTGGTTCTAAGGCAGAAAAGTGGTAAGGGCTAGGCAATGGGGGTTAAGTAACTTGCCCAGGGTCACACAGCTACTAAGTATCTGAAGTCAGATTTGAACTCAGGACCTCCCATTTCTGGGTTTGGCTCTCAATCTACTGAGCCACCTAGCTGCCCCTGTCCATTGTGATTTAAAAAAAAATCTTTGAAGTTTTATATGTATAAGATTTTGCAAAATTAGTCCATTGTGATTTTTAAAAAATGTATCCTTGAAGTTTTATATGTGTAAGATTTTGCAAACCTCACTTAGTTTGCCTATGGAGTTTCTTTGACTGAATCTGTTTCCTTAAATAGTGAATGAGATTATAACTTCTTATTGAAGTTTGTGACATTGAAAGAAATAATAGTTTATAAATCTTTTTAAAAATTTTATAATCTAAGAGAATGTATGAGATTATAATATGTAAAACAATCAGTTTGCTGTCTTTCTTATATAATTTTCTCTGTGAAGACTTGTCAAAAAATCCTAATCTCTATGTAGAGGTTATTTTTCCTACCCCTTTGAATCTGTGCTTAAGCATAATAAAACCTAGGTTTTTACCTCTATAATTTCTGTTTTTTGGGGGCAGCAATTCCCTACCACATGAAACCAAACAGGAGATATTTCTCCTATAATAACAGATTTAGTAACTTTCTGTGTATAATTCCAAAAATTGCTTTCCAGAATGGCTGGGCCAGTTCACATTTCCACCAAAAGTGGAAAAATACTTGTATTTCCAGAGCCCCACCAGCATTTGCCATTTTCCTTTCATTTGTCAGATTTTCAATTTGATGAATGTTAGATGGAGCCTCAAAGTTGTTTTAATTTGGATTTCTACAATTATTAATTCTTTTGAACTCCAATACCCTTTCTACTCTACAACATTGCAAAGAGGCTCTTATGGCTCTTATTGAGCTAGAAAACAACACTGGCCATGAAAAGATCCCCTTGTGACACTGGATAGTTGCCTCTGTGGTATATTTGTTGGTGTCTTAGTATTTGTCTCATCATAAATTCGTGAGATCTTCTAGAATGGGGACAATGGCATCTCCTTGAATGACCTCTTGTGGTACCTAAAGCATAGCCCTTATACCTTAAGAACCCAGGATGTGGGGGATGATGGTGATTTAGTGATAGTGAGAATTTGATGAAAAAAGGAACTCTGGGGGACCCAAATTCTCTATAGGGAGAAGTTCAGTCCATGGGGGAAATAAATGAATGAGCTTTAGGCTACAGCTAGTCCCCCATTCATGGCTCCTCTGTCTTCCTTCAGCTCTGCTTGTCTCTATCTGCCCTTTTAATACCACCCTGAGGAAGTTGAGGAGATCAGTTAATGATGTCCAGGCTGAGCTGTCCTTTCCTGAAATCTCATCCCTATTGGCCTTGTTTCTTCTCTCTCTCTCTCTGGAGCTCTGCATACCCCATGAAGAGCTCTGTACTGCCTTTCTAAAACCCTGGGACCCTGTGGATAACTCCCTGGTGCCTTCCTTGAATCCTTTGATCCTCTCAGAGTTATAGTGTTCTACCTTTGCAGTTTCTGACTTTTGAGTGCTTGGTTCTGGGCTGGGGATTCCTACTTGGCTTTATCTTAACTCCCTTTGGAAGCATGTGTGTATTGCTGTAGTTTGAACCTATCCTTGCGCACTTCCTCCAGAAGACCTTCAGTTGATGAAATTTTTTTTTGACTTGGGCAACACAATCAGCACCTAGAAGACAAGCAACACAGAGCCAGTGCTTCTCCAGTGAACCAGAACAGAATTCCGATTATCTTCTTGTTGAGGAGAATTCTGGCCCTGGAAGTTCTCCACACCAAATAGTAGGAATTTCCTGTTATAGGATTTTTTGAGTTGAGGTTTCCATTGGAGATCAAAACTTGTCTGAGGCAGCAAAACCTCATCCCCATCCCAGTTCTGGAGGTCTTGGGCAAGAGGATATCAGAGAGACCCTTAGATTCAGATTCAAGGGACCTGAGTTTGAATCCTAGCTTTGACCAAGATTCTTTCCCACAGTACCTTGGTGATCTAGGATGACAGTTTCATCTGGGTTGAATCATTTCACCTTTCTACACCTAAACTTCTTCATCTATAAAATAGGATAATGTTAGCATTCACTTAATCACAGGATTATTATTGGAAGGGGGAAAACCCCTCTATAAACCTTCAAGTGGATCACACTACTATAAATTTAGAGCTTTAAGGAACTTTGGAGAACATCTAGTTAACCCTCTCCTTTTATAGATGGAAACTCAGATTAATAGATGAGGAAGCCCAGAGATGTCGAAGTGAATTGTTCAAGTTTATACAGAGTAAGTGAAAAATTGAGAATTTGAAGCCATTTTTTTCTGACTTCAAATATAGCACTTTCTCCACTGTACTACAGAAATATGGGTGATGATGATGATTATTATTATTATTATTAACATGTGTGAAAGAGAATTTAAACTCTTTTTGTCTATTTTAAGTTAATCAATCAAGAACCTGGAGTACCTTGCCTTTTACACTTAGTCATTAACAGTTAGTAAGAACCTTTTACTAGAAAAGGAAGTTCATACCCTAAAAGAACACAAGCACTGCCCTCCCCACTCCCCCAGGCAGTGCTAGACAAATTGGGAGACTTTGACTGATTCCCGAGATGTGAGGAGGAGAGCTGATGGGTGGAGAAAACTTTATATAAGCTTTATATATAAGTGGGAGCCTCTGGAGCCCTGGAATTCTTGTGAGATCTTTTGCCTCGTGGGTGAGAGCTCTAGTGAGACTCTTTTGTGGCTTTGGATTTCAGCTTCCTGATTCAGATTTTGGATTCTGTTGAAGATTTGCATTTGGATTCACATTTGTGGTCAGGAGGCACTTGGACTGGACTTAGGGTATTTTTAGCTAGGCAATATTTTCTACCTCCTTCCTACATTTCCCTCTCTTACTATCACTATTTTTCTATAATAAAGCTACTAGAGCTACTAACAGTCTCAAGACTTAATATTTAATTATTATAAATGACAACCACAATTTTAAAAAATTCTTATATTTATCAAACCCATTTTAATTATTATACATGGAGGTAGTTCTGGGATGAACCTTCACCCTCAGTCTAACTTTGTGTATAATTCTCCCAGAACAGCTGAGCCAGGGACTTGTAGTTGAGCCTTATAGAGAGACATATAATACCATAGTAAGGACCATAGTAGCTCAGAGCTATAGACTCATACACATTTGATTTAGTTTTTCAGTGACAACAAAGGACATTTGTAGATTGGAGAGTGTGGAAGGGAGGTGTTGAAGGAGTGTTTAAATTTGCTCTCATGTAGCAACCTCCTCCCCCCAATCTCCTTGGTCATTTTTGTTCTTCTCACCTACAGACCTTCTTCAGCTCTGGGGATTAGGAACAAGATGCAATAGATTTGGAATTGGAAGACCCAGGTTTGCATTACAGCTCTGCCATTTACTTATGTGAACATGGGCAAGTTCCTATGCTATAAAATTGGAATATTGTACTAGGTGACCTCTTAAGATCCCTTCTGGCTCTCAATCTATGATCCTGAAGACCACACACTCTTCCCTAATTCCCACAGAAAAGAGTGCACACAGCTCAATTTACTCTTTTGCCTCCTTTCCTCTCCCTGATGGTGAGTAACTCTTGGATTCTTGGGGCTGAGGATTTGTCCCAGAAATAGCAGATATATGTTATTTCAGGGGCTGGTGACATTCCAGGATGTGGCTGTGTACTTCACAAAGAAAGAATGGAAACATCTGGACTCTTTTCAGGAGGATCTCTATAGGGATGTGATGTTGGAAAATTATGGGAACCTGATATCCCTGGGTAAGAACTATTTCCCTGTTTTAAGAACTGTGACTTATGAACCTATCTTTCATGGTATCCTGACTGCCTCCCATGATTTCATGTGTGTTGAAAATGCTGGACATAGGAATTGCCATTTACTTTGTATCCATCTGTTAAATAACTTAGTTACATGTTGTCTCCCTTCTTTTTTTTAACTTAGAAATTCAAATTTATTTATACAATTTCTCCAAAAACAAAGAAATTCTACTTCTTTAAAATACTACAACTGATAATTTCCTCCCAAATCATGTATACATAATTTCTACCTGTTGTATATATAAAACTGTATTTGGTATAAAACTCTCTAGGAGGGGCAGCTGGGTAGCTCAGTGGATTGAGAGCCAGGCCTAGAGAAGGGAGGTCCTAGGTTCAAATCCGGCCTCAGCCACTTCCCAGCTGTGTGACCCTGGGCAAGTCACTTGACCCCCATTGCCTACCCTTACCAATCTTCCACCTATAAAAAGTCAATACACAGAAGTTAAGGGTTTAAAATAAAATTAAAAAAAAAAACTCTCTAGGAGAAATGGAAGGGTATTTGGGGTTGAGTCAAATGACTTTACAAGATGGTGCAAAAAGTAATACAAAAACTTTTTTTGAAAAAATATTTATCCAAAGGAAATCTACTCTTACTCTGGAGAAAGGATAAGAACATCTTGGTATACCACTTGTAAGCTGGATTTTTAGGCAGCCCTTAATTCACAATAAATTCAGCCTTTGTATTGTAATAGGATCCAGTGTTTGATTGTTTAAGATAAAGTACTGTGATAAGTTCCATTGGAATGAAAATTCATTTTGGTTTTCTTTATAAATCATTGTTGTTTAAAGGGTAGTTTTTTCCTACCAGTGGAAAAAAGTACAAACAGTGATACTACCAATCCAGGAAAATATTACATGAAAAAATCTTGAAGCTAGAGATGCAAGGAACTGGACAAATAAAGTTATGTGTTTCTTTAACTGGAATACTTACTGACACTGGGGAGGGCTGGATTGTGTTATATTGAAACTCTGGGAGCAAAGAGTCTCACCCTTGATTGACAGGTGAGGACCGTTGGACATCAGAATGTTCCCAGGGGCTATGAGGACAGGGGAGAAAGCGGTTGGCCAGGGGGGTATAAATACCCTGGCAGTGCTGGCTTTTGCTTCCTTTCATTTCCCTTGGACCTGAGATCTGTGGACCCTAGTCCATTGGGATTTGAGACTTGCTTGGTTCAACCTTGCAAGAACTCCTATCTTGTATCTGATTAACATTGCCAACCTACACCCAGACCATCAATCTTCTTATTCTACTGTCCCTAGATATTTAGGAATTCAAACATCTTTAGTTATCTAGGTCTCCCAGGGCCCAGGAGGGATCCGGGAAGTGGGCAGGAGAAGAAGAAGTGGGTGGAAAGGGGTGTTACCTGAAGGCTATATAGGCATAACATCTGGCAAGAAGAAGAAGAAGCTGAAAGACATGAAACAGCAGGCTTGCTTGCTCTGGTTTGGCTATGGCCAGGCTGAGCCAGAGGAGCTAGATTAAGCCAGAATCACTCACTTGCCTACAGCTCTGAGGGATTACTATTATCAACATTAGTTTAGGGTTTCCCAATTCCTCTTCCCATTTCCTAATATTCCTTCTTTGTTAGAAATATAGATAAAGCTATTCAAGTACCTTCCTGGAGTGGTTGTGTCATCACTTCTCTAGGAAGGGAGCAACGCAGTCAGATAAACGTGTCCAAGGCTAATAGAGCCCAATAATCATCATTAATCAACCACAGGTGGGATCTGTTATGATGATAATAACAGATAGTTTGGAGAAGCAGATAAATGTTTTTAGGGCCAAATAGAGCTTAAGTCAAGAGCCAGAGATTGACAGGCTACAGTGAGGAAAGGAGGGGGTAAAACACTCCTGATTCTCAAACCCCTCCCCCTCTAACTGTTTCTGCTTCAGTTGGTAATGAAGACAGGAATAAGATTCTTCTGGTGAGTTTCTGTTATGGCTGAAACCCCAATAATGTTTCTTTCTTAAATTTATATTACTCTCAGGTCAGTTAGAGGAGATATATAGAAATTATTTATCTAACTGTTGAGGACAGAGGAGATCTTAAACTGGCAGCCAACAGGATTCAACTAACTATACAGACTGAATTGTAAGTATCTTCAAATAATTATCAGGCACAGATTTGAAGGTAAAAAGTTATATTAGGAATTAACAAGGAAAATTAGAGAAAGTTAATGAAGGTATTTGAATAAAGGAAAGGTGACCCTAAACTGTTAAATTGATGACCCTTCCCCCTCCTCACTGGAGGAGAGGAAGCATTTAACTAAAACTGGCTCTCTTGCTATTGATAAATATTTTACTCTCTAATCGCTAAATAATTATATAATTATATTAATAAGGAATAGTAATGACAAATAGGCTAACCCTATGAGTAGAAATCACTAGCTTATACTACAATGGTTTCTCAGGAGAAACCCCAAGTCAGGAGAAACAAGCAGAGTCTCTGCTCACATCCAATCCCACAAATAAACTGTCTTCAACCCTTCTCAACTCAAAGTTCTCCAGGGGGGTCCCCTGGAATTCTGGGTGAGGCTCTCCCTGTACCTTTGCAGGGATTCCATGCTTTGCATCTGCACACAACAGTAAATTCCCCCTCTTCTAGTAGGAATTTCCACTGGAAATTCTGCAGGCTTAAGATATTGTAGCCTTAAGTACCCTGTCTATACTAACTTAAATGTCTTATTCCTAACCCCTTAACAGTCTTGCTATGCTATTGCTATACTATCTATACTATCTACCCCTATCTAAGGAGGGAAAAAGGAAAGTATGAACAAGGGGAAAAAAACAGGTTTTGGAATAACATACAAGCATCATAATACATGCAACAAATTATCACAGAAATTCCAAAACTGCAACAATTATAAGTTGCAAGCACTATACTTATAGCATGCAATGCAAACATCTTTGAAACACATCCAAAGCAAAAATGTAACAACCTACAGATCTTCTAAAACTTGTTCCTAACTCATAACAAAAGAAATATGGTAAACTCTATATGCAAAATGTCATAGAACTAAGTTTCCATGTTAGTACCTTACTTAAGCTAAGTTAGTGGTATAAATAATCCTAAGTTCTAAATTGTTAGTATATTAATTTCATTTTGTTAGTCATTAATATATATACACTATATACATATTCTTATAGACTATAGTGACTTTCCCTGACTAACTCTGTATTTCAAAGATCCCTAAAGCTATATCTCTCCCTAAGATGTTAGTAATTCTATTCTATGGATTAGTAAATATAATACAGGCTATCCACAATGCCTATTTACAGATGGAAGTTACCTTGATGTCTACCAAATCAAAAAACAAACAATGGATCTTTTGATATGTTAGAGATCCTAGTATACCCTTCCCTTATATATAATACATATGTACATATAATACATATATACAGAAAAGACTCTCATTTATCTACATGAGGTCTATATCAAAAGGTGAACAATCAGTTTGTGTTGTGTCCAATGAACTAAAGTGTACTGATGTATGCACATACTTACTCTTACTGCAAGGATCTTCTGGCCCACTGGCGAATCATAATCCTCCTTGTTAGCCATATGTAGTGTGGCATGCAACTATTGTGTGATGTCTCATATGTACCATGTGTGTTTATAACATGATATCTGCTCCACGGATTTCTTCCTTCCAGTCCTCTTCCTGCACAGTACTTAATAAAGATTACAACACTCTCGTGATTGTCCATTCCTTGGTGCCGCCTCTGCTGTGAAATTCTACAGCTTCCAGCTTCTGTGTCTTTCATTTCTTCCTCTGTACTGCATGCATACTTGTCTGCCGTCTATCATCTTGTCTGATGGTTGACTTGTCACCTTCTTAATCAGGAACATTAATTGCTGTGATGTAATTGTGTTAACTTTGTGTCTTTTTTTCAAAAAAAAAATTTTTTGCAGTTTTTTTTTTCCTTGTTTTTTTCCTTTTAGAATTTCAAGCAGTTCATTCATTCTCATCATAACCGTCTGTTTGCTGTGGATCTGGCAGGGCATTCATTTCATTTTGCTCTATGTCAGGAGGTTTTTCATGATGTTCTTTAACAGGTTTTACATGCGTGATGTGGAACCACGGGTCTCTATTCTCAACTTTCACACAAGTTGGGCTAGTTAATAGCACCTGGAAAGGCCCGACCCATTTAGGGTCTAGAACAGATTTTCTTGTAAAGTTCCTTATATAGACCATGTCTCCCGGTTTAAGCTGATGTAAGCTAAAGTCTAAAGGAACTCTCTGGGTTAACAATCCCAGTTTGTGCAATTCATCCAGTCTCTTCTTCAAAGCTTTTATATATCTATATAGCTGACACTCAGCTCCAATGTGTGATAAGAGAGCTGACTTCTGGGATGAACTATGCCATGGAGCGTGCCTATACAGGAGTTCATACGGTGACAATCTTGTGTCACTACAGGGTTGACTTCTTAAATAAAAAAGAACAATGGGGAGCGCTTGTACCCATTTCAGATGGCTTTCAGAACACACCTTCCCAATGAGAGTTTTAATTCTCTTATTACAGATTTCAATTTGCCCTGAGGAAGAGGGGTGATAGACTGAATGTAAACTCCTCTTTATCCCCAAGGTCTTATAAATCTCATGCAAGATGTTCTGGGAAAAGTGTGATCCATGGTCCGAATCTATTCTAGCTGGTACAGAGAATCTCGGAACTATCTCTCTCAGAAGTGTCTTCACCACAAAGGCTGCGTTGTTTTTCTTTGCAGGGAACACTTCTGGCCATCGAGTCAACCTGTCTATGATGACTAGGGCATATTTGTATCCTTGACAATTGGGCATTGATATATAATCAATCTGCAAGCACTCAAACGGGGTATATGCCAATTGTCTGCCTCCTAGTCCCTTAATTTTGGTCACGCCCTGATTATATTGCAAGCAAACCTTGCATTTTTGGCATGTTCTAATTGCACAAGTGGATATACCAGGAGCTGTCCAGTGTCTTCGAATACTATCCACTAAGGATTGGGTCCCATAATGGCCTTTGGCATGCAATGCATTACAATAGGATATTATACAAAGATCTTGGAAGAATGGGTTTGTCCTCACTAGAAAACCATACACCTCTCACTAATTTGGCCCCTAGATTTTCTATCCAGTGCTTCACTTCCCTCGGGGAGTGTGCCTGTTTTAGATCTGCTTCTTCCACCAAGGAGAAGTTCAGCACAAGGACCGGGCCGAACCGGGCTCCAAATTTTGCAGTTACATCTGCCCTCCTGTTTCCTAATGAGACTTCATCCGTACCCTTTTGATGTGACCTGCAATGCATTACTGCCACTTCCTTAGGTAACTGGATAGCTTTCAGGAGTTGGTTTATAAGGCTCCCATAGGCTATCTCCTTCCCACCAGCTGTTATATATCCCCTATATTTCCAAATTTGGCCTGTACAATGTACTACATTAAATGCATATTTACTATCAGTCCAAACATTCAACCTTTGACCCTGGCCAATTTCTAAAGCTCTGGTGAGACTCAGGATTTCAGCCCCTTGAGCACTCATGGACTTAGGTAGAGCTGCATACCACAAAGTCTCATTTTGAGTTACTACAGCCGCGCCAGTATACCGTTCTCCATCTACCACAAATGCAGAACCATCGGTAAACAAAGTGAGATCGGGAGAGACCAAAGGAATATCGGTCAGGTCATCTCTCGTTTTTTGAACTATGTCCAAGGTTTCTGCACAGCTATGGATGGGTTCCCCTTCTAATGGTAAGTCTGGCATTAGTGTAGCTGGGTTGATCTCCTTATAACGATGGAAAGTTAGGTTCTCATTGCCCAGCAACACAATTTGATAATGGGATAAGCGCTGAGAAGTAAAAGCATGCAGGTTGCTGTTTTTCAAGATGGTATCTATTTGATGAGGAGAGTACAGCATAATCCTACATCCCAAAACCAGATCTGAAGATTTTTTAACCATTAGGGCTGCAGCTGCAATTGCTCTCATGTGGCATCCCCCTAGCCACAACATTTAACTGGGAGCTATAATAGGCTGTTGGTCTGAACTGATCCCCAAGAGTTTGCATCAACACTGCACTGGCTATTCCCTTGTCCTCATGCACAAACAGGTGAAACGGTTTTGCATGGTCAGGGATTCCAAGTGCAGGACTGGTCAACACTGCTGTTTTCAGTTTTTCTATAGCATGCTTGTGCTCCCGTGTCAGTTTTAAAGGTTCTGAGACAGTATTCCTAGTCAAGTCTGTTAGAGGTTTTGAGATCAGACTATAACCAGGTATCCACTGCCTACAGTAACCCGTGATACCTAATATTGCACAGAGCTGCTTCTTGGTCTTAGGCATGCACAGCTTTTGTATATGTGCAACTCTCTTTTGGAAAATCCTTCTTATACCCTTTTCCAACACGAAGCTGAGGTAATTTACACATGGTAACACCCACTGAATCTTACTTTTGGAAATTTTGTGTCCCCTTTTGCATAGCTCTTGCAACAGATATTTGCTGTCCCTTTGACAGATTCGAGCACTTGGTGACATTAGCAAAAGGTCATCCACATAATGTACTAGCTTGTTCTCAGTGAATATGATGGTTTCAAGATCTCTTTGCAGGATTTGGCAAAAGATATTCGCGCTTTCTGCGAATCCCTGTGGAATTCGCGTCCAGCAGAGTTGTTTTCCCTCCCAGGAAAATGCAAAAATCTTCTGACTGGACTCATGCAGAGGTACAGTAAAATATGCACAGCACAGGTCCACGACCGTGAACCAGGCCGCATTACTTGGAATCTCGGCGATGATATTTGCCGGGCTAGGTACCACTGCATGTCCCTTCTTAACAAAATTATTCACTGCTCTTAGATCCTGCACAAAACGCCATTGTGTCTTGCCATTTGGATCTTTCTTCGGCTTCTTAATGGGTAAAATAGGTGTGTTGTACTCGGATATAGTGTAGACCAAAATGCCTTGTTCTAGGAGACTTTGGATAATGGGTCTGATACCCTCTGTGGCCTCTTTACTCAACTTATACTGAGGGATTCTAGGTGGAGTACCCCCTTTCACCTCGATCTTAACTGGGTTGGCAGATTTCAAAATTCCCACATCGGTTGAATGCTTAGCCCAAACTTCCTCTGGGTTATCTTCTGGTATTTCACAGATACTCCCTATGTGTTGTTCCTCCTCATCACCCTCCACTTGCCCTAGGAATAGCAAGGGATGGTGCTTGAGTGACTGTTTGGGTAAGTGTAGGAATATCTGTCCTGATCTATCACACTGGATAGTGGCACCTAATTTACAAAGAACATCCCTCCCCAGGAGATTGGATGGACAACCGGGTATCAACAAAAAAGAATGATCTAAAGTCATTGGGCCTATTTTCACCATCTTAGATCTTAGCTTGGGCACCAACTCCATTTGCCCAGTGGCTCCTTTTACTCTCACAGACCCCATTAGTGCACAATTTTCTGGTGCTGATGTCAACACAGACCGGGTTGCTCCAGTATCAATAAGAGCAGAATAGATTTGATCTCCTATAGTCTCCATAACCAAAGGTTCCCTGTCTTTAGCTGTCTGATCAACAGGTACCAAAGGTGTTTCTATTTCTATGTCTCCCAAATCCCATTGATCTTGTTCTAGGACTTCTGTCTGTGCTGGCTCAGGATTCTGTGAGTGTAATGATGGTAAGTCTCCTTCAACAATGGCATGTTGGACTGCCAATGCCTAAATTGGCATCCCTGGACTGTTCATGAGCCTATCAGTGTCAAAATGTATCTCAGTTTTTCCAGAGCATGAGTAAGGTAGAGTGTCCTTCTCTTCACTGAACATGCTTTGCTGGACTTTAGCAAAGTTAGATTCAGGAGAGGTATTTCTCTGCATTAAAGGAAATTCTACAGAATTGGGAATGTGCTTGTGGTTCATGTCTACATCCCAATCCTGTGAGTCTATGTTTTCCTCTTGTATTTGTTCCCTAGACTCCATGTCAGTAACAGGAAACTCAACTCTAGATGTATTTTGCATAGGAAACAAAGTCAGTGTGGTAGATTCTTCCTTTGTCTCTATTGATGTCATTTTGTTCCTCTTTTGGCTACTGACATTTATGAAACTGAATTCATAAACAGATCTGAAGGGATACTATCTACTGACCTGAAGGATCCTGCCTGGGCACTGTTATAAAGGAGGGAGGTGGTACAACATCTAGCTAGGTGGCAAGTCTCAGGTGATCTTGCTCTAGCCACATATCTGAACTATCACTGTTGTCACCCAATTAGCAGTGGTAGTATTCAGTCTATCTCTCATCTCTATCTCTATCTCACCATTTATAACAATTGACATAGATGTTACATATGTGAATTTTTTAAAATCACAGTGAAAATTGAAACAATATGCAATCTTAATATTTGCTATTAAAAACTTTCTTTGACTAGAAACAAAGTTCTTCCAGATCTGCTAAATCAATTATAAATAACCGAAAAGATCCAAATTACAGGGGCATAAATTAATACATTGTAATTATAAATATGTTTTGAAATTTAAGTGGGGTAAAGGACAATCTTTTCCATAACAGCTTTCTTACTGGGAAATATACTGGAAAGAAATTCATTCCTGAGAAGTGAAAATTTAAATGAAAACAAAACAAACAATTCTAAACAATCATTGAGATATAGCATGGGTTATTATTAATAGCCAGCAAACAAACCTGAACCAGTCCTGTATAATTAAAATCCTGCTCCAAAAATCTGGTTGTTTATAATGAAACAGCAAGTGGAACAATCAAATATCAGATAAATAGGAATTGTTGTTGTATTGTCAGCTTTGTAGTTTATTTTAAGTGGAAGCTTGGTCAGCAGCCAGTACAAAGTGAAGGCCATGGCCATAAGCCTCGCTGCTGCAGTCGCTTCCCCTTCAGCCTGTTTAGCTCCTCTTCCTAGAGCATTATTTAAAGAAGGAGTGTATAAATCTTCAGTCAATGAATCAAGTCTTGATTTGTATCAATTGCTGATTTCTTAGGAGTAAATATTCACACTGAACATTTAATAGTCATTGAAAGCTGGCTTTAGCACATCCCTGCATCAGACAAATCTGAGCAAGACCTTGCCTTTCTCTCTATAAAATATCTGATCCTCTTCAACATGCCTTCCAGTCACTCAACAAGCATTTATTAAGGGGCAGATAGGTAGTGCAGGGGATAGGATGCCAAGCTTGGAGTTTGGAGGTCCTGGGTTCAAATATGAACTTAGATCCTTCCTACCTTTGTGACACAGAGCAAATCATTGAAACCCAGTTGCTTAGCCCTTGCCCAGCTTCTGTCTTTGAATTAATACTAGGACGAAAGGTAAGAATTTTTTAACAAAGCATTAATTAAGCACCTACTAAGTGCTAGTCAGTCAGTTAATATTTATTAAGCACCTACTTTGTGCTAGACACCATGCTAAGCACTGGGGAGGCAAAGAAAGACAAAAAATCAAATCCAGCCTCAGACACTTCCCAGCTGTGTGACCCTGGGCAAGTCACTTGACCCCCATTGCCTACCCTTACCACTCTTCCACCTATAAGTCAATACACAGAAGTTAAGGGTTTAAAAAAAAATAAAAAAATAAAAAAGAAAGACAAAAGACAATCCCAGCCCTCAAGATTATGTGCAATTAAGATATGTATAGGATAAATTGGAGAAAAATCAGTAGAAGGAAGGCATCAGCTTTAAGAAGGCTGACAAAAGGCTTCTTGTAGAAGGTAGGATTTTAGTTGAGATGTGAGATGTGAAGAAAGCCAGGAGGCAGAAATGAGGAGGGTGAGCATCCCAGGCATTGTTATGAGTAAGATTAGATTAGCTAGTTATTAGGTATTGATTATATATTGATTAGGAAGTACCTAGCAGGAAGGAGCTGGAGCTGGGAATTCCAGGTTGGAATGAAGGAGGAGGAAGTCTATGTGTGTTCAGTGTGTGGACTCCATGAGTGGTAGGCAAAAACTGTTGCCAGCCTGGGAGACCTCAGAGCAAAGGACACCTTGCATCCTGTTTTCCCCTGGGATCCTGTGTGGTGTGGCATTTAAGGAAAGAACAAGAGAAGAGGACAGTGCTTCAAGCAAAACCCTTACTGCTTAGTTCTTGAGACAACTGTAGCTCCTGGCATCCAGACATCATCAGTGAATTGCAGTGAGAAATCCCAAAGCCACAAAAGCCCCAGCTATACTCAAGCCTGGCAGATTCCAGGTTTGAGGCAGAAACCCAGAGACTCCAGTGTAGCTCCTTGGGCCCTGTTAGTTAGATAGCTTAAATTAGTGTAGTGAATAAGTCCTTCCTTGTCCCTTTGGGTTTTGTTGTTAGGTGTTAAGATTTTAGAGTAGTCATTCCTAACCCTCCTTTTAGTTGTTTCTAATTAAAACCCAATTTCACCTTGTTATCTTGTCAATTAATTCAAGGCCTCTGGCCAGAGTGACAGTTGGCTGTTATTTTTCCAGTTGGGAGTGGTGTAGCTGTACAAGACTTCAGTGTTCAGTTTCAGTCTCTCTTACATCCCAGAGAGTGTTCCCACAAACCCCATAGTTGATTTTAATATCCCTGGTGACCCCATTACTTATATTTTCCTACAGCATGGATATGCCCAGAGAAGCCAGATGCTAGAGGTTGGGGATATAAATATGCTTTCAAGAAGCTTACATTTTTAGAGGCAGCTAGGTGGCTCAGTGGATTGAGAGTCAGGCCCAGAGATGAGAGGTCCTGGGTTCAAATCTGGCCTCGGACACTTCCCAGCTGTGTGACACTGGGCAAGCCACTTGACCCCCATTGCCTAGCCCTTACTACTCTTCTGCCTTAGAACCAATACCCAGTATTGATTCTAGAATGGAAGGTAAGGGTTTTAAAAAAAAAGCTTACATTTTAACTAGAAAAACAGTAAATATGTGAGAAGTATACAGAAGAAATATGAAGAAAATAAATAAATGTTTGAGGTCAGAGGGCACTTAGAGTTCAGGGGCACTGGGAAAGGCTTTATATATAAATAAGTGCTTGAGTTGTGTCTTAAAGGAGGAATGAGGAAAATTCAGGGAGAAGTGTATTCCTGGCATGGGAGAAAACCATGTCTAAAGATGTGGAGATGTGGGATGGAGCGCCATGTGATTAACATTGTGCCAGTTTCACTGTATCATAGAGTAAGGAGAGGAAATATTGTACGTTGAGCCTGGAAAGAAAGGTTTAGACTAGTTTGTAAAGGACTGCTGGCCTCCTATCTTTGATGAATAGTCATTGGATCCCTGATGGTGGGCCTTTCCCAATAAATGCCATTCCTTTCTGTAGAAAAAAATTCCACAACACAATCTACAGCCTTAGGAAGTGCCTTGGGGATACTGAAAGGTTATTTTATTTTCCAGGATTACCAGCCAGTAAATGTCAAAAGGAGGGTCTAAAGCCAAGTCTTCCTGACTCAAAGACTAGCTCTTTAGCCACTATGTACTCTATACCAATTTGGTCATCACTATAAAATTTTTGAGAATGGCCTGTGCATACATTAAATCTTTCAGTAAAATGAGAAGGGCAGAAGACTTTTTTAAAACACTTACCTTCTGTCTTAGAATCAGTACTATGTATTGGTTTCAAGGCAAAGAGTGGTAAGGGCTAGGCAATGGGGGTCAAATGATGTGCCCAGGGTTATACAGCTAGGAAGTATCTGAGGTCAAATTTGAACCCAGGACCTCCTATCTCTGGGCCTGACTCTCAATCCACTGAGCCACCCAGTTGCCCCCCAAAGACTTTTAAAAACCATTTCCTATAGCAGATCACATGTTCACAGCCACACAATTGACAAAGAACATATAATATACTGTTGTGTGTATTGGTTGTTAATTATTTTAAAATGTATGACTTAACAGAGCAAAATGATGCCTTAAGCACTCTGCTCCAAAACAGCTTCTCTTAAATGGTAAGATTACACAATATTTTTTTTAATTATTTTTTTTAATCAGCAAAGATCCACCTTCTTTTCCTCTCATCCCTACAACCCAATTGGAAAAGAAAAACAAACATGTATCAAAACAATTTTCTTTTTATTTCTTTTTCTTTTTTTCTTTAGAATATTTTTCCATGGTTATATGATTCATGATCCCCACTCCTTTTTCTCCCCCCTCCCAAAGCCAACAAGCAATTCTACTGGGTTATACATGTATCATTGCTCAAAACCTATTTCCATGTTATTCATATTTGTAGTAAAGTGACCTTTTAACGCCAAAACCCTAATCATATCCTATCAAACTACGTGTTCAATCATATATTTTTCTTCTTTGTTTCTGTTTCAACAGCTCTTTCTCTGGATGTGGATAGGGTTCTTTCTTCTAAGTTTCTCTGGATTGTCCTGGGTCATTGCATTGCTGCTAATAAAGAAGTCCATTACATTTAATTGTGCCATAATATATCGGTCTCTGTGTACAGTGTTCTCCTGGTTCTGCTCTTTTTGCTCTGCATCAATTCAAAACAACTTTCAAAATAGATCATGTCCAAAAAAAATTTTTTTTTTCATTTTGTATTCTATCAGGAGGTAGGTGGCACATATTATCACAGCACTCTGGATTTGTGATTGGTCATTATTATCATCAGAGTTTCTAAGCCTCAAAGTTGTTTGTCTTTACAATATTGTTGCCATTGTATAAATTGTTCTCCTGATTCTACACATTTCACTCTGTATGTTCACACAAGTCTTCCCAGGTTTTTCTGAAACCATTTCCTTTTAATAATACTTTTATTATATTATACATTATTATGTAGGATAATTATAATAACTCTCATGAAATTTAATAATATGACTGTGTATACATATGTGTGTATGTATACATATATATTTACTATAGCTTGCTCAGCCATTCCTTTCCTGTTGGACACTTCCTTAATTTCCAATTCTTTGCTACCACAAAAAAAAGAGATGCTATATATATTTTTGTATATCTTTAGTTTGTTTTGCTTAGAACTAATCCTTCCTTGAATCTTCTCTCCTTCTTATTCTTACCTTTCCCTTCTCCCATTTCCCCTCTGTTTAGTGAAATATGTTTCTGTACCCAATTCTCTCTCTCTCTCTGTGTGTGTGTGTGTGTGTGTGTGTGTGTGTGTGTTTTCTTCACTTCCTTGACCAGTTCAGGTGAGAGTGAGGTTCAAATATTACCACTCTCCACTACTCCTTTCTTGTCCTTTGTACAGACTTCTTGCTTACTTTAGATATGTGAGATAATTTCTGCTAATCTTCTCCATTTGACCCCCTCACTGGATTCTTCTTCTTCTCTCTTTTCCTTCTTTTAAGATTATCGGGATATCCCAGAACTTCTCCCAGGGTCTCCCTTTATGATGCCTGATGGTGATAGGGTTCAGAGGATATATCTGAATCATTTCTCTATATTAGAATCAAACAGTTTAGTCTTGTTTAGTCCCTTGTGATTGTTCACTTCTCTTTACTTGTTTATGTTTGACTCCCACATTTGCACTTCAAAGTACATTCCTGTTCTTTATATCAGGAATTCAGAGAAATTAATTCCATTAAAATCTATTTTCCCCTCCTATGGAATTCCTGCTAATGAAGGGAGTATTCACACCATATCAAACTTAACTCCACCTTGGCAGAAAAGAACCACTTCTTCCAAATACCTCTTCTGGATAAAGTACGACTGTTAATCATGTTATACCCTAATCTCTGAAGAATCAAAATTTCAGGTAATTTAAAAGGAAATTAAAGACCTGAGACTCACCCCTTTTTAATCATTCCAGCCTCTAGACTCCACCAACCTCTGCCTTGACTGTCAAGCAGGGTTAGCAACTGGGTATTTCTTCCTCCACCTATGTATGCAACACTCCAGCCTTGCCATTTTCTTCCTCTTTCTTAGGGAATGATAACCAGATTCACATTACTTTGACTACTGTGAACATGACCAATATGGAAATATTAGTGATATCACATGTATAATCAAAATGATTACCATCTTAGGGAGGGGGGAAAGGAGGGAAGAAAAGAATTTGGAATTCAATTTTAGAAAACTGATGTTTAAAATTGTACTTATGAACAAAAACTTGTACTATTGTGAAGAGCATGGCAATTGATGGTTATGATAGGTAGTGATGAAGAAGTTGAAAGTGAGTTGGATGTGGAGTCAGAAACACACGAGCTCAAATCCAGTCTCAGACATGTGCCATAGGTTCACCAACGTAGCCCTATGTCCTTTCCCTTCTCATAAGGTCCTCATTCTACTTTCTGTTCCCTTCTTCCTCCTTTCCTCCCTGGGCTCTACTGGATGGTCACTCAATTAAGCTCCTTTGACTTAAGCAAGATATAGTTTGTTCAGATTCATAGATGCCCAAGGGAACTGTGGACCCAAAGTCAAGGATCCCTGTTTTAGGGAGGAAATGTTGGGTTTAAGCTGAATCTGGAGGTTTGGGAGAGAACTTTGAACAGTTGGGCAAAATAGGAGTGTGATATTGAACTATTTCAAAACTTATAGTTAGTTAAGGATTTATATATCCTTAAAAGTAAAATGAGTGTCTAGGTGGCACTGTGGAGAGAGTACTGGGCCTGGAGTCAGGAAGATTCATCCTGTTGAATTCAAATCTATTTTCAGACACTAACTATGTGACCCTGTGCAAGTCTCTTAACCCCATTTACCTCAGTTTCCTCATCTGTAAAATGAGCTGGAGAAGGAAATGGCATACTACTCCAGTATCTTTGCCAAAAAACTCCAAATAGGGTCACAAAGAGTTGGACATGACTGAAAAAAAACCTAAACAACAATAAAAAATAAAATCATGAGCTATTAAGAGCAGTAGGGTAGGAAGGGAACAAAACACACAGGTGGTTTTGATTTCTGTTTTCAATGACTATAGCTATTTGCCCTAACTGGCTTTGAAAAGCAAGCTGTGCCATGTGAAGAGAGAGAGAGAATGAATTTCTTGGAAAGCGGAAACCACCCCTAAAAGGGAATGAATTGTTAGAGAAGTGTCACCTGCATTAAGGGAAGGGGAGCCAATTGTACAAGCATGTTTAATAGGTCTTTTGGTTCAGAGGAGGATTGATAACTACTATTGATGCCCAACTACCAGTACCACCTACATATTTACAAGGGGATGGGGGAGAGAGGAAGCGACAGGGAAAGGGAGAGGGATAAAGGAAAGAATAAGGATGGAGAAGACTTTCCTCTGATCAAGTATCTACAGCCTTATCTGTATCTCCCTGTCCTTTGGATAGGGGAACTGGAAACCGATGCTGGCTTGGTAGAGTCTGGAAGGGGTATCCCACCTTCATCATCATAAGATTATCCTGAGATTCAGGAGAGCAGCCCAGAATCTGAGGTGGGTCAGGAAGATGATGGGAAAATGTCAGAGGAAGTATAATTATGGAGATATGGTGCTAGGAAGACCTGGGAGAGGTAGGAGGAAGAAAAAGCAATTACTGTGATTCAATCTAAGGATCCTTCATTGGACTCCCTGCAATGGTCGATAGGGGTGAGACATTTGAGACCTAAATAAATGAGTCATTTATTAAAATGCTTATTACGTAACGACTGCTGTGCTAAAAGCTGAGGATACAAATATGAAAACGAGACAGTTACTCTGTTTTCAAGAAACTTATATTTTTATGTGAGTCAATGCATAGGGGAGTGATACCTAAGGAAGGAATTTAAGGTATTAGAAGTGGCAAAGATGGTGACTGGAACAATAGGGTAGCTGGAGACCTGATTGCCTGGGTCTCTGAGTCAGCAGGAGTCAGGAGTCAGATATTTGAGAATTGGATAGGGCAAAGCCTGAAGGAAGATAGGTTATTTAGATTAAAAAAAGCAGAAGTTAAGAAAAGGGCCATCTAGGTTCCCAAGATATGTATGGGGGTGGGTGACACAATAAGGTCTATGTAGGAAAGCAAATCTCTAAAGGGGCAGAGGATAGTGACTGGTAAATGCAAATTTTCAAGTGGGGCACTAGATTGGGAAGGGGCTAGATTTGAAGGGGAGAGTAGAGGAGTAAGGTCAGGGGAAGGGAGATAGGCAAGGGACAAAAAAACAGAACCAAGGCAGGTTGGTCAATGGGTGGGGGGAGACAGAGAGACAGACACAGAGACAGTCACAGAAATGGAGAGAGAGAAAAAGCACTAAGGGGATAGGCAAGAGGCATTTCAAATAGATCTGATTACTCCCTCGCTCTTCCTCATCCAACCCACAACCCCCATTTGGACCAAGACAAATCAGGAAAAAGCCCAGAGAAATAGAGGGCTGGGTTGGAAGGTGGATATGGATTTCATAGCTGAACTGCAAAGTAAATGTGGGTGGTGCTGCTGGGGCTGTAGGAGAAGAACTTTCTAGTGATGGAAAGAAAAGGGCAGGGTAGGGAGGGCATGATCAAGGACTGGCTCAGCTTGAACAAGACTTGGGAGGAAAAAGAATAGAAGAAAGAAAGAACAGAAACTTAGGAACTTTTCCTAGGGGAGCTCTTGGCCTCCCCTCCTTTCAATAAGCTGGGAGCAGGTCCCCATAGAGATAGGATTTGGGAGGTGAGGGTCAATGTATTTCAGAGGGAGATGTTCTGCTTGGGGTCTGGGATCCTGTAGAAAGATGGATATACTAGAGCAGAGCAAGATTGTGTCTGTTTCAGATAGACAATGTTTCTTAAGACTTTTCAGTGAAGTTGAGGAAAGGACTCTGTTAACATCCCCATACACCAAGTTTGAACATGGGAGGATAGTTTCTGTCCCTGTTCGACAGCATTTCTGAAGGCTCCACAATGAGATTGAGGCAGGGTCTCTGCTGACATCATATAAAGGGTGGAAATAGCAGGGACTTCTGGGCTTCCTACTGCTCTGGACCCTCTCAATCTGGGTGTTCCAGTTCTGTTGCTTTTGCCCCAGATGCCTTTAACATCTGGGAGAAAAGAGAGGGAGATGGAATATGGAAATATGGAATATGGAAACATATGGAAATAAAGGCAGGGAAAGGAATTAAGATTGGACAGAGAAGGATAGGAATAAGAATAGAAGAGGCACTGAGAGAAGAAGTCAAGAGATTAGGGAAAGGAGGATGAGTTGGGTCTTAGACTTCCCCAAATCCTTCCCAGGCCCAGGCATTCCAGACTCTTAGGTCCTCCTCCCACACTCAGCCCAAGGTCCCCAGCCCTCACCAGGACTCTTCATCCAGGTCCCCCTGAGGTACCATCTCTCCTCCTTGTTGCCTTCTTTTTTCTTTGGCCACAGGCATCTGAGCAGCGGCACCCAAGTACAGTGTAGATAATAGGGTCCAGGCAGCTATTGATATAGGTGAAGGTTGTGACTGCATGTGTGACCTGAGCCTGAGTAGCTGGGGTTAGGTGGCCAAAAGACTGAGGCCAGTAAAGGGGCACTCCCTGCTGGACCCAGAAAGGTTCTAGCAGGCCTAGAAGTCTAGCACAGTTGCTCTAGTCAAGGCAAAGAGGTGAAGGTTGCCCCTGCAGAGCTCTCTGCCATGCTTTCATAGACTTCTCCCACTATGGGCCACCAGCTGGACCAGCAGAGCACACATGATGGCCAGGGCCAGACCTGGTTCCAGAAGGCCAGCCCTGGCTAGTCCTGTAAGGTAGGCCCATCTCATGCCCAAGTCTCACTCAAGCCTGGTTCACGGAGTCATTGCTCTTCACTCTATTCCTCATTGAGCCATTAGTGCCATGGGCAGGGCTAGGAGGTCTGAGGCTGTCCAAGCAGCAGCAGCTACAGCAGGGTCATACCAGGTGGGAGTTGGGATTAATGGCTGGACCACAGCCCGATAGTGGTAGGCACCAAGGCCAGTCAGTAGGAAGATAGTCACAGGCATGGCAAAGAGGTCTAGTGCCAGGACAAGATAGCAGCCTGTGTCTCCAGAAGCCCAGTCACCTATCAGGGCATTGGGGACCACAAAGGGGACAGAGGCCAAGTAGAGGAGGTCAGCCCCGGCTAGCTGGGCCAGGTGTGGGGCCAAGGCCTGCCTACTTAGGCTTGCCTGCCCCATACATAGGGTATAAAGATCTGCAGCAGCACCTCCCAACCCTAATAGAGCCAGGCAACCTCCAACAATGTCTGGAAAGAGACCATCAGAGACGAACTGGGGGCAGCATTGGGGACATTGGGCAGCTTCTATTAGAACTTGAGAACTCCCTAGTAACACTTGTTCTGTCTTTACCTATCTTCTGTCCTGTTCCCAGCTCTAAAACCTTTTACTTTCCTTTGATCTGCTCTG
Source organism: Gracilinanus agilis (assembly GCF_016433145.1). Lineage (NCBI taxonomy): Eukaryota > Metazoa > Chordata > Mammalia > Didelphimorphia > Didelphidae > Gracilinanus > Gracilinanus agilis. Next base: position 702,710,931 of record NC_058130.1, read on the forward strand.
CCTCTTACTGTTTTCTGTATCTATCTCTCACACAGTCTCTCTCTCTCTTTAGGAATCTGTTTTCCAATGCTCCTTTTCCATCTTTACTTCTCTTTTACAGTGTCTGACCATCTTTTCTCATCTCCCTATATGTCACTATCGCGATCACTCTCTACTACCCCATAACTTCTGTCCCTTCTGTCTCTGACACTATCTCTGTCTCATTGTCCGGTCTCCTACTCTCTGGCTTACCTTTGCTGTGTTTCTCCCACTGTGTATCTTCCCTGATCTCTGGCTCTCTCACAGCTGTTTTCCCACCCCAGGGTGATCTGGATCAATAAGTCCTGCTCTTTCTGCTGGGGGCTTTCTCTCTGGGGCCTTGGTTAAATGGGTAGGTAGTACAGCACTCTGAGTTTCTGATCTGCTTCTATATTGAAAGTTGGGCTGGATGTGAGTGATGGGAAGGAGTTGGGGGCAGTGCTGCGGCTGGGTGTAAGTTGATACTGTTGGTGGAAGGAGGAGGGGTGCCTTGGGGTGAGTTGAAGTCAGAGTTTGACCTGGAAGAAGGTTCGCATTCTTCCTTCATTCATGCCAGACCCTCCACCCCCACCTCTGCTCCCTAGTCCCTAAGGGAAGCCTCCTGCTTTCCAAAAGGGAGATAGAGAATTGGGGGAGGGGCCCATGGCTGAAGAGGTCTGGATGACTTGGTCCTGACCATAGTCCCCTCCCAGTGAAGTCCAGAGCTCCTGCATTCCTTGGTATCCCTGGAGCCAACAGTAACATCTGCCTGCCTCTCTTGGAACCCAAACCCAGACTGGTGGAGAAATCAAGGGGTGACATGGATAGAGAGAGTGGAGGGGTGAGGGAGAAGCAGATGAGAAGCTAAAGTGAAGGCTCCCCCATGATGTGCACCCAGACACACAATGCCTTTCTCTCTTTTATTCACAATAATGCACACAGGGGGCAGTTGGGTGACTCAGTGGATTGAGAATCAGACCCGAAGAGGAGAGGTCCTGGGTTCAGATCTGACCTCAGACACTTCCTAGCCATGTGACCCTGGGCAAGTCACTTAACCCCCATTGTCTATCCCTTACCACTCTTCTGCCTTAGAACCAATACCCAGTATTGATTCTAAGACGGAAGGTAAGGGTTTCAAAAATAAAACTAATGTACACAGTTTGTCACAGACACACAGAATCTCATTTACTCTCACATATTAATGTACAACAATGAGTCCTTTTTCACATTGTCATAAATAGTCCAACAAGATTTTTAGTTCTTCTCTTTTTCAAATCAAGAGAAAGTGAAGCCCCCGGGGCAATTACCTTTCATAAGATTGAAGGGTGAGTTAATGGCAGATGAAAGACTGGAACATAACAGCAAGGTAATGAAGTGGGAGTCAGAAAGATATCTTCCTGAATTCAAATCTGTCCTCAGACACTTTCTCATTGTGGAATCCTGGGCAAGTCACTTAACCCTGTTTGCCTTAGTTTTCTCATTTGCCAAATGAGCTGGAGAAAGAAATGGCAAATAACTTCAATATATTTGCCAAAAAAATCCAAAATGAGGTCAGGAAGAGTCAGACACAACTGAACAACCAAGGACTGGAATCCAGGTCTCCCTTAGTCTAAGACTGTTAGCATCATATAAGGCATTTTCTATTTCGGGGACAAGTCCTGCACAGTGAAGTGCAAATTATCAGCAGGAAGTCTATGAGGGCATTGCAAGGGGGTTCCTTGAATAAGTGTGCTAAATTACCATTGCAGGATGAGTAGAGAGGAAAAACTCCCAAATGAAAGGAATATGTGTGTTGGGGAGGTGGATAAAGTTGGTCTCCTTAACAATTAATTATGTGGATAGAACATCTCTTCTCACCAATCTCCACTCCCACCCCTATCTCTGACCTGGCTTGGTGACCACCTTTCTTCTTCTGGAGAGTCCTTGTCTTCAACTCCTAACCATTCCAGCCTCATTTGATTCCATCATTGCAGAAAATGAACCTGAGGCCCAGAGAGACCAAGAGATTTGCCCCAGATCACACAGGTAGACAATAGAATTGAGATTCCAAACCAGATTCTCTGACTCTCAAAACCATTTCAGCTCCAAGTCTGTGGACCTCTACCCATTTGTACCAAGGATCAGTTTCTTTTTGTCTCATGCTCTGACCCCAGAATTTACTTTGGGAAATCTCTAACCCAAAGCTAAGGCATGGATCATGTTTAAGTTTTTCCAAAAGTGGGCAACAGGTTTCCCAAGTATTCAATTTCACAAAGGACATAAAGGACTCAAAGAAATTGCCAAACAAATACAGAAACGTGAAGCACTCAATTCATTATGCTTCTCTTACCAGCAAAAAATGTCAAGATACTTTGGGAGACTGTCAAACATTTTTCCATTTACTTCAGGCATGCCCTAGTCAAACAACTTATAGGTACTGCAGAGTTGATAAGTTCTGGGTCTCTTGCCACCCTGCACTCCTCACCCTTTCCTTTCCTAATCGTGGCATGACTTTGATCCTTCAGCTAGAGGACAGTTCAAGATCCTTTTCTTTTCCCAACAAGTAAAGGCTTAAGAAAATCTTCCTCTAGGAAGACCAGTCAGACACTAGATGTTTCAGGATCTTTGGTCTCTGACTTGTACTCAAGAGGAAGTGATTTCAAGTTCTTGGCTACTTTTTTTCTTCCTGTATACTATTCATCCTATGTTTCCCTTGCCAGACTCCAGTGTGCCTTGCCGCAATGAAAGTCCAATGAAGAGAAGAAACATGGGAAATTTTAAAGGGTGAGTCATTTAGCAGCTGGAGGAGAAGATGGCTGTTTTAACAAGAGCCTGTTCTCCCAGATTCAAGGCCAACCATCTGGGAGGCAGCCACTTTGACTGGGAACAATGAGAGGCATTCCCTTTGTTCTTTTAGCAAGATGCTGGGAATACTTGTCCACCCCTGTGGGAGGTGCTCTTCAGGCAAAGGTTAATGCCCTGTAATCCCATCAAGTTAATTGGGAGAGGGGAGGTTCGTCAAATTGGTCAAGGTCTCCTCCAATCAAACTCCTTATGTTGACATGATATCTGCTTTCTCCATACTCTTGTCATAGGCTATCCTCTTTCCCTGAAAGACACTCACTCCTTACCACAGTGCTTTTGAATTCCTGAATTATCCTCATACAGCCATCCTTGATTCCATCCAGTTAGTATTTTTCTCCTTTTGAAATTATTTTATATTTCCTTATCTGTGTATTCCTTTTATGTTGGACTATTTTGTTTTTCTTATTCTATCAGAATCACAGAGTTGGAAGGGAACTTTGTAACTATCTAGTTCAATACATTCATGAAAACAAATGCCATAAAGCATCTGTCCTTTGCTCAAATACCTGCAATGAGGAAACCACTGCTCTCTGGGGCAGCCAATTTGACTTTGGGACAACTCTAATAGTTTGGAAGATTTTCCTGTCAAATTGATATTACTCTCCTTCAAATTTCTTCCACCCATTGATCCTGGTTCTGCCCTTCAGAGTCTAAGAACAGTTCTAATCCCTCTTCCATGAAAAGTGCTTCATATAGTTGAAGACAGCTAACAAGTCTATTCTCCTCTAGGCTAAACCTCTCCAATTTGTTTAACAATTTATCCTCTTGTAACATGGACTTAAGGCACCTTCACCCAGCTGAAGTCAAGAAGGCTCATCTTCCTAAGTTCAAATCTAGCCTCAGACACTTACTAGCTGTGTGACCCTCAGTAAGTCACTTAACTCTGGCTGCCTCAGTTTCCACATCTGTAAAATGAACTTGAGAAGGAAATGGCAAACCTCTTCGGTAATCTTTGCCAAGAAAACCCCAAATGGGGTTCCCATGGGTAGGATACGACTGAAACCACTGAACAACAATTCCCAAATTAGCACATAATAGTGTTCATTGATTAATATTTAATACTTTAATAAAATTGAATTAATGCTTGAACTCAATTTAATTGAACCTGTAAAATTAAGGGAGTTGGAATAGAATACATCTAAGGTTCCTTCCAACTTTAAATCTAGAAGCCTATGGTACTAATAATCATTTAATCCAATATTTGTTAAATTAAAGCGAAAGGTAGAGGTTCGGTTGCATGGGACCACTGAGGTTGGGTGAGGCGGGCCCTCGACTTTCCCCGCCCACTCCCCAGTTGCCTCGCCCCTAAGGGTGGGGCTGTCTGTCTCCTCGGACTCGGCCTAAGCATCGAGATAGGCAGTCTTCCTGTAAGCCTAGAGTTTCCCCAGAAGTCCCCTTAGTTCCCGGCTCCCGCTCCGCCTTTCGGGGACTTCTAGGGACGTTTCCGGTCATCGTCGGTTTTGGCCGCTGACAGTGGCCTTTATCGACGACCCTGCAGCGGCTGGTGAGTGTGGCCTGGGTGGAGGGTGTGTCTGCGGTCCCCGCCCCCCAGATTCCTTTGCTGACCCCACCCGAGAGCGTGGAAGCAGAGCTTTGGAACCTGAGCTTTGGAACCCCCTTCCCTCCCTTGCTTGGGTCAGAAGCGGGGATCCCGAGGAGCGCCCCCTCCTCGCGGGATCCAGAGCTTCTCGCGGGCCCGAGGACCCCAAAGTGGGCACGGACTTGGAAAGAGATGGCCAGCGAGGCAAGGGCGGGCCCGACTTCAGGCTACAAGCGTTTATGAAGCGCCTATTCTGTAAAGACCCTGCTCTGAGCGCTGGGGATTCCGAGAAAAGCCCAGAACAACACAGCAAGACCCCGGGAGGGAAACCTCCCAGCAGTTTGAACTGGCCCCAAGTGGAATGGGCCACCTCGGGCGGAGTGGGGTGAGGCGTAGTAACGATAATAATAAGAAGAACAACAGCAATAGCGTTTTTTAAAAATAAAAAAAAAATTATAACCCATAACCTTCCGTCTTTGAAGGAATACTGTGAATCGGTTTCTAGGTAGAAGAGTGGTAAGGGCTAAACTGTGGGTGTTAAATGACTTGCCTAGGGTCACACAGCTAGGAATGTAAATTAATCTAGTCTCCAAGCCTGGCTCTCACTCCGTTGTCGAACCTGCTAGCCTCCCCGACAATAGAGCTTTAAGGTTTTTAAAGTACTTCTCACACATAATAACATATTTGTTCTCCTGTGAGAACAATTATTATTCCAATTTTTATTAATTAAGCTATTTTTGTTCCTATTTTATAGACGAGGAGGCCAAGCTTCAGAGAGGTTATGTGATTTTTCCAGGGTTATGTGTCTATTGAAGGTCTGAGGGAGGATTCAAACTCAGGTCTTTTTGACTCCCAAGCCCCGAGGGAGAATCCTCACCGTAGTACGGAGTTTTCTGTCACTGTAGTCTTCCACTGCAGACTGTTCTGAATCTCTGAGGGTGCTGTCGAGGAGACTTGTGTATCCCTGAACGTGAAACTATATTACTTTTCTTTGGCTGACCTGGCTGCTGCATTTGTTGGTTTATAAAAGCTTTTGAGGGATGAGGGCGTTTGGGCACCTAAAGAGGCTGCTTGGAGGTGATATTAATGGGAAAGAGGCTGCAAATTTCATCTATTATTCATTTCCTTAACAAGGCCCAGTGATCTGATTGGTCTACAAGATAAATCCTACCTTCAGGAAGTTTGTAATTTCAAAGTAGGGAAAGTTCCTAGGATTTCAAGTGGGGATTAATTTGAATTATAATCCTGCTTCCTAATATTTAATTTATTGTATGATGATGGACAAATCAGTTAATTCAATTTAAGAAGCATTTAGAGCCTGTCACATGCAAGATTCTACAGAAACAAAATTTAAAAGTTATTAAATGGGAGATCCTAGGTTCTGGCTTCAGTCACTACAGTGGACAAATCAACCCCCATTGCCTAGCCCTTACTGCTTTTGGAAGGTAAAAGTTTAAAAAAAAACCATACCAAAGCATTATTAACCTCTAGGAACTTACATTCTAAAGGGGGAAGAGGAAATGTAGCATCTATGCAGATAAATGATGATTTGAGAAGAAAGAGAACACTGAACACCTGGGAGGATCAGGAAAAGATTATAGTTGGATGTGCCACCTGAGCTCAGCATTGAAGGAAGCTAAGGATTTTAAGAGACACATGAGACAAACGTTCCAGGAATGGGGGTGGGGAACAGCTTGGCATAAGTAGGAGGTAGAATGTTGAGTTGGGGAGTAGGACATTAGAATGAAGAATGTATGAAGACGACCAACATGTGAGTCTGTTGAGGTGGCTTCGAGGCAGATTTGAAGGCCCATTTTCCTCATCTGCAAAATTAGTGTGACAATAATGCTTAGCTTTAGGGCTGTGAAGAGTAAATAAAATGATTTGTGTAAGGAATTTTATAAGCCTTAAAGCTAAAAAAATTTTTTTTTTTTCTATCGTGGTCGTTATCATTCAAGGAAGATAGATAGCTTTCTGTAGGGGATAGAGTGAGAGAGTTTAGAGTAAGAACGACTGCATTTAGAGGCCTTCCTCTGTATAACTAACTGTGTGACCACAGGCAGATCTCTTAATATCTCAGTTCCCAAGCAATGACAAAATCTATAAGTTACAGTTTGATTTCATAGTAATAGACCAAAAAAAATTAATCACTGCATTTAGAACTGAAAGGGATCTTAGAGATCATTCTCCTCTCTCCTTTTAGAAATGATAGTTCATAGAGATGATATGACTTGCTCATAGTCATGTAGAGCCTATGATGCCTATCTAGGATATAGTCCCTGTCTGGTCCTCATTCTACTATACCAACTCTTGCACATAGTAGGTATTCAAATGTTTGTTGACTGAATGCCAGAGATACATCATAATGATAATAGAACTTATTTCTCTAGTGCTTTCCTCCTCACAGTGATAGAAGATAAGTAGGATAGGGATTGCTGTCTACTTTTTTGGAAACAAAAAGGGAACAAGGAAGCTTAGGCTTATCAATGAGAAGGGGCATGCCCAAGGTCACCCAACAAGCCATTGGCAGAGTCAAGGATAGAATGGAGGTGTCCTGATGACAAGAAGGTATTTTCTGTTGTAACACTCCATATCCCCAGAATAGAGGGCTTTTGGATCACCTCTGACCTCCCAGTTTCTTGGATTTATGAGACTATGGTTTTCTTTCAAATAAAAGGGTCATTAGTATGAAGTTAGTGAAAAATTCCAGAACTAGGAGTCAGGACATGTGGCTTCTAGTCATAGATCCACCATTGAAAATTTGACAAGTTTTGCTGGGGTCCCTGTGGCTATGGTTCCTATGGCAGGATAACTGGGGATTGGGCCCTCTGCACAGAGTGTTAAAGTTAGTTCCCTTGAATGCTCAAAGACATAAATGTTCAGCATCCTATGTATTTCCATCCATCCTCTTCCCCTTTGTTTTTCCTTCTTTCCCTCATGTTCTCTTCCTTTGGAATGTGTTGTTTTAGGAGTCATAGATGTACAAGATTGTGGCTGTATGGCCCAGGTTGGAGTAACCTGACTTCCATGGAAAGGAGATCTCCATACATGTGATGCTGGAGAATTATGGGAACATGATCTCCCTGGGTAAGCACTCTTTGGAACCTGCTCTCCTGGAGCTCTTGACCTCACCTACTTTAATAGCTTTGAGGCTTCTTCAAGGCTTTGTTGAGCTGACTCAGGGATGGGCTTATAGGATTTAGAGCCAGAAAAGATCAAAGGAGTTATATAGTCTGAATCCTTATTGTGATGATGAGAAAATTGAGAGATAGGTGAAATGACTTGCAGTGAGGTCATACGACTAAAAAGTAGCGGGCTAGGATCGAAAAAAGCCCTCTGACTAAAATCCTTTGTGAAGCCCTTCACTTGGGCCCAGAAATTTAGCTGTACTAAATATAGGATAGCAATTCATGTGGAGGAAGTATGGAGAAAAAGGAAGAAGGTGAAAGGACTAAGTTTAATATCTGATTATATAATTAATACTTAGAGGATTTATTTAAATGCTCTGAATGAGTCCTTGGATCTTAACTGGAATACATCATAGGATCTTAATGATTATTTAGTTCAAGCACTTTGTTTTAATGATGAAGAAACTAAGGCCCAGATTTACTTGCCCAAGGCCACAAAGCTAATAAGTGGCAGAACCAGATCTAAGCCCCAGGTTTTTTCATTCTAGTTCCATTTTATACATCACTTGTGCTCATGCCATATGAGGGTTTTTTGAAGGAGGTAGGGAGTAGGGTGATTTTAACTTGTGGAAGGCTTGAATACTGGACAAAGACATTTGAACTTTGATCTGTAGGCAGTGGGAAGCTACTGAAGATTGTTGTGCTGGGCCCTGGAAGCAAACAAGGTAAGTAAGATGGCTCCTACTTTTACAGAATTTGCAGCATAGTAAGGGAGGCAGGATATAGGGACAAATAAAAAAAGACCCTTAGATTTGTCACTGAAGAGACCATTGCAGCTTTGGAGAGGTTTTGGTTGAGTGATGAGGTCAAAAGCCAGATTGCAAAGGTTGGAGGAGTGGGGAGAGAATTGAAACAGAGAGAACACACAGAAGGCTATAGGTAGCATTTGTATAGTGCTTTAAGAGTTGCATAGTGCTTTATATATTTTTATTGGCGAAGAGACAAGATGCTATTTCTTGCTTCCACTTCTAAATCTATACTTTGGTCCTCATGATTGATTGTGGGGCCTTGTGGTCAGTCTTAAAAGTTTATCATACACAGCATGAGTGTCAAAGTGGATGCTTTACTTGTCTTTGAAGATGTCCCCTATCTTACCTACTTCTACATATGCCTTATTATGAGGCGGGGGTGTTGGTAATCTTCTATTAAATGGTATTATGCTCTCAAAGTTACATTATCCATATATGATCAGATCTTATAACTGAATTAACAGTTATTAATTTGGGTTTTAATTCTCCTCTCAAATCTTCTATTCCATGACTGTTATCACTCATAAAATACTCTCTCATACCAGAAATAGAGCAGCAAGAACATACTCTAATTTATAATAGTAGGTCTTTTTGTTTGTTTGTTTTTTTTTATCTCTTACTTTCTATCTTATACTTGATACTAAATATTGGTTCTAAGGCAGAAGAGCAGTAAGGACTAGGCAATGAGGGTTAAGTGACTTGCCAGGGTCACACAGGGTCACACACAGACACAATGTCTGAGGCCAGATTTGAACCTAGGACCTCCCGTCTCTAGGCCTGGCTCTCAATCCACTGAGCTACCCAGCTGCCCCCAAAGCCCTTCATTTTATAAGCAAGAAAACTATGGGCTATAGAAGTGGTTTACCTGGTGGGGTCACATGACTTGTGAACAGCAGGCTTAAGACTTGAACATAGGGTTTTTGACTCCAAATTCAGTATATTTTCTATTAAAAGATGTGCTTTAAAATGGATAATGGCAGCTATTACATAAAGATCTGTATTTTAATGGTTTTCAGAAAAAAAATTTTTTTTAAGGTATTAAAGGACAGCTAGGTGACTCAGTGGATTGAGAGCCAGGCCTGGAGATGGGAAGTCCTAGGTTCAAATCTGGCATGAGACATTTCCTAGCTGTGTGACCCTGGGCAAGTTACTTAACCCCCATTGCCTAGCCCTTATCACTCTTTTGCCTTAGAACTGATTCTGAGACAGAAGTCAAGGTTTTAAAAAAAATGTAGAGGACATTAAGTAAGAATCTTCTATCATATGAAAGCAAAATAGTCAAGAGTAGAAGAGACCATGGAAAGCATTTGGTCCAATCCCCTCATCTTACAAATGACCACAAATAAGGAACCTGAGCTACATCATAATAAGTGACTTGCTAAAGTTTATGTAGCCAATAAATAGCATCAGCAGGATTTGAATCAAACATTTCTGCCTCTAAATTCAGTGTGTATATTATTTTGGGGTTTTTAGACTTTTTTATGTTATGGACAACTTTGATAGTCAGGTAAAGCCTATGGACTTGGCTTGGAATAATATTTAAAATGCATATAATAGGGTAACTAAATAGCACAGTGGATAGAGTGCCAAACCTGAAGTCGAGAGGACCTGAGTTCAAATCTGGCCTCAGATGCTTCCTAACTATGTGATCCTGAGAAAGGCAATTAACCCCATTTGCCTAACCTTTGCCATTCTTCTGCCTTTGAATTGATTCAAAGGAAACATTTTTTTGGTTGAAATTTAGATGTAAATTTTTTTCCATCCAAGTTTATAAATTTCCTGAAATTTATCCATGGATCTCATGGGAGGGTTCATGGACCAGAGGTTAAGTTCCTCTACACTACATCAGGTTTCCATTTTGTTCCCTTTTTTGTAAGATATTATAGTTTATATTGTCAAAATTTATTGTAGATATTGGTTTCAGTTTTATGATCTTATTTCTTCTTCATTAGTTCAGGAACATATACTTGAAAACCCACTATGTGTCAAGTTCTGCTTCCTTTCTATATAAACAACAGGAGACATTTACTTTTTCTATTTATTTTTTTCAGGTTCTGAAATCAGGACCCAAAACAGGCTATCTAATCATAATCAGGAAATTTTCAAAGAAATAGAATCAGAGGGGAAAGCATTGGAAAGTTACCATGTTCTTTCATTTGGAAAAGCCTGTGACTCTGAAAGTACTTTGGAGAGACAGAAGGCAAATTCTCCAGGAGATAGCTTAAGGAAATATCCTTTTCAGGAGAAAGATTTTAGGAAAGTGACCACCCCTCACCAAAAAAAACTCACAAGAAAGAAGGCACAAGAATATAATGAATTTAGGAGAAACTTTAGGCTAAACTCTAATTTTTTTGCACAGCAAAGAAATCTTATAGAAGAGAGAGCCCATAAATGTGGTACTTGTGACAAAAGCTTCAAATACAATTCAGACTTTAATCTGCATCAGAGAATTCATACTGGAGAGAAACCTTTTGAATGCCCTGATTGTGGGAAAGCTTTTGGGCTTAACTCTCACCTTATTGAACATCAGAAAATTCATACAGGAGAGAAACCTTATAAATGTAATGAATGTGGGAAGGATTTCCGTAGGCGTTCACAACTCATGTTACATCAGAGAATTCATACTGGAGAAAAACCCTATGAATGTAGAGAATGTGGCAAAGCTTTCAGTCAGAGTTCACAGCTTACATTGCATCAACGAATCCATACTGGAGAGAAACCCCATAAATGTAGAGAATGTGGCAAAGCTTTCAGTCGGAGCTCAACCCTTATTAAGCATCAAAGAGTACACACAGGAGAGAAACCCTACAAATGTAATGCATGTGGAAAAGCTTTCAGTCAGAGTTCACACCTTATTCTACACCAGAGAACTCATACTGGTGAGAAACCACATAAATGTCATATATGTGGGAAAGCTTTCAGTCGAAGCTCACATCTTCGAGAACACCAAAGAATTCATACTGGAGAGAAACCCTATAAATGTAATATATGTGAAAAATCCTTCAGTCAGAGTTCAAACTTTTTTCAGCATCAATTAATTCATATGGGAGTAAAACCCTACAGGTGTAATAAATGTGGGAAAGCATTTAACCGTAGTTCACACCTAAATGAACACCAGAGAGTTCACACTGGGGAGACAGACCATCAGTGTGATGAGTATGGGAATGTTTTAGATAGCTCAGGCCTTTTAAAACATCGAGTTCATGGTGGAGAGAAACTTCATGAATGTAATGAATGTGGGAAAGCCTTCAGTTGGAGCTCACATCTTATCCTACATCAGAGAATTCATACTGGAGAGAAACCCTATGGGTGTATTGATTGTGGAAAAGTCTTTAGTCAGAGCTCTCATCTTATCCTACATCAGAGAATTCATACTGGAGAAAAACCCCATGAGTGTAACGCCTGTGGGAAGGCTTTCATTCATAGCTCAAGCCTTATTCAACATCAAAGAGTTCATACAGGTCAGAGACCATATGAATGCAATGAATGTGGAAAAGCCTTTAGTAGGAGTTCAACCCTCATTCAACATCAAATAATTCATACTGGGGAGAAAATATATGGATGTAATGAATGTGGGAAAACCTTCAGATGGAGTTCAAACTTAAGAAAACACCAGAGAATTCACACCAGAGCATAAGCTGGTGGACATAATGAATAGGAAGAACACAACACAGATATTTAACATAGTAAATTTAGGCCAGTAAACTTAGTCACAGGTTTTTTTTGGGGGGGGAGGGGTGAAGTAAGACAAGGGGAGTGAATCTGCTGTGAGTACTAAGTATGAGTCCAGATAGAACAATATCCTCCATTTGTCCGTTTGCTTCAAGCCAATCTAATTCAACTAATTAGTACAAGATCTGCTAATTCCTACCTCTGTGCCTTTTTACCTGTTTTCATGTTTTCTTATGTCATTGCTCATCACTTTCAAGAGCTTGTTAAAAATCCCTTTTCCAGGAAGCTTCCCACTTTCAGTTCTACTCATCAATACCATCATGTTCCTATTTGTATTTATGTATTGATATTGTGGTATGTTATTTTCTACTTAATTTATGCACTGGTATAATGGAAAGATTAAATTGAGGGGATTGGCCTCAATTACTTAAAGCTTTGATATTCTGTGATTCTGTATATGGTTTTTATTTGCCTTCTAACTATATCTGGAAGGTTGTTTTTAATCTCAATTGGACTTAAAACTTTTAATATAGTGTTTTGCTTTTATTAGATACTTAGTAAGTGTTCAGTGGATATTTAGCTTCAATCTTCTCCAGGTATCTCTGGTACAATTCCTCTTCTTAATGTAGTTATCATACCTAGAATTCCCATTGATGAAGGAAGAGTTGTTGAGCTTATATTTTTATAAGATCAATGAAAATGGAAACAACTTGAGAGGCCATCAAATCTAACCCTCATTTTACAAATGAAGAAATTGAGGTTTACAATGGTTAAGTTCATTCTATAAACATTTGTCAAGTGCTTACTCTGTGTCAGGCACTGTGCTAAGTGTTGGGGATATAAAAAGAGAACCATCATCCCTGACTATAAGGAATTTACAATCTTAGTGACTTTCCCAGAATCACAGAGTTAATAATTGTCACAGTCAGGACTTAAACCCAGATTTTTCTGTCTCATAATTGGTTTGAAATTTTTTTTGCTGTTGTTTCCAGTATTTCTGGGGAAAGCCCACTTGCTCTATACTGGAGAGGGAAGAAAGAAGCAACTTCATAGAATTATAGAGTTAAAACTAGCTAGAAAGGACTTATGAGGCCTCATTCAGTCCTCTTATTTTAGAGATGAGGAAGAAGATACCTTGGTGAAGACAATGGAGAGGCTGTTAATGGACTAAGCTAAGAAAGAAAATCTGCTGTAAGGTCAAGGAATCTGTTGTCCCCGTGAACTCCCTTACCAAGGGTAAAACTCGGTTGCAGAAACAAACAGCTTTTGTGAAGGATACTGTTGTGTGCAGATGCAAAGCATGGAATCCCTGCAGGGATTCCATGCTTTGCATCTGCACACAACAATACTGGTAAGAAAGCTGGAGGAACTGCATATATACTCAGATTTCCAAATATTAGTAATTCAAATTCATTTTTGCACTTGATATTAAACCCATACAAATAGGGAGGCTATTCCAATTCTCTAGGTAACTGCTCTGGTGTTAGTGTTTGTTGTTTGGAACTCAGCACATACTTCTCTGCTATATGTGAAGGTAATAAATGTTTGATTGAATCAGGGCCAGGTGGAGAAGAATCTTGGGGGAGGCCCCATATCTTCTTTCTGATTCTTTTCATAACAGGAAGAGGGAAGTGTTTAATTTTTCAGGTTTTATAAACTTTCCTGAATTAAATTTCTTTTTATACCCTTTCTTAGACCCTCTATTTCTCTTGTAATGGAGGCTAGCATCCCCTTCTCCCATAGACTAAGAGCTCATTGTTAAAATCTAGGTGCAAGGGGGTAGCTGGGTAGCTCAGTGGATTGAGAACCAGGCCTAGAGACAGGAGGTCCTAGGTTCAAATCTGGCCTCAGACACTTCCCAGCTGTGTGACCCTGGGCAAGTCACTTGACCCCCATTGCCTACCCTTACCTCTCTTCTGCCTTGGAGCCAATACACAGTATTGGCTCCAAGACGGAAGGTAAGGGTTAAAAAAAAATTTAGGGTACAAGAAAGCAGCCAAGGCTTTTGGACCAGACATCCTTGAAAAATGGATTGGTGGCTGAGATATCAGGCCCAATTCCTTTTCTCACATAGCCTTTAAGTCCAGCAAAAATTCCTTGAGGCAAGAAAAGATTGATGATTAGCAGAACTGGATTTATAAACTTTTAATCCATTATAGACCTGCTAAATTCTGAACTAAGTTCAGAAATAAAAGAACCATGGCTCAAGCAGTTGTAGGATAAAAGCAGTACAGACCAATAAGACAATGATACGGGATCAATTTTTTATTTTCTCTACTTGTCAACTTGGGACTTAACCCAAGTATAGAGAGGAACTTTTTTCCTAAGACGAGTTGGGTGGATTTTCTGGTTTTCTAATTTTCGGGGTGGGGGTGCTTACATTCTACTTGGGTAAAACAACATATACACATATATAAGAGAATATGAAACATACAGGTAATTTTGGAGCAAAGGTTAGCATTGACTGTGTGTGTGTAGATAACAGTGAAGTGACTTGCCTAAGTTCATACACTATGTATATGAGGCCAGATGCCAATTCAGATCTTAACTCTAGGTCAGTAATTCCCAAAGTGGGCACCACCGCCCCCTGGTAAGTGCTGCAGTGATCCAGGGGGGCGGTGATGGCCACAAGTGCATTTATCTTTCTATTAATTGCTATTAAAATTAAAAAAAAATAATTTCCAGGGGCACCAAGTAATATTTTTTCTAGAAAGGGGGTGGTAGGCCAAAGAAGTTTGGGAACCACTGCTCTAGGTCATAAAACTATCCACTTAACCTCCTAGTTAGATTATATGAGCATTCTCCTATTTGTCTGATGGGGAAAATAAGGCACAGAAAAATGAAAGGGATTGCTTGGGGTCACAGAGCTACTATCAGTACAGCTACTATACTTTTGGGCAAGCAACCATGGGGAGGGTGGCATTTGGCCGGGTTTGAAGAAATGAGCAGAAGAGGTAGAAATGAACAGGGAGCTCAGAGGATGAGCTAGGAATAGTGGAAGATCAAGCCAGGTTGAAAAGAGATGAGTTTGTATAAAGTGTGAGAAGTGAGGTCAGAGGGGTGATATAGACAGGGACTGAGAAGTTGATAGTTGAGGTAGGCTTTGTGGGAAACAGGAGAAAATTAATCTAAAGAGATATGAAAAAGAGAAGGTTCCTCTGCCTGACTGGCTCTTAGTACATAGAAAATATAGTAGTAAAATGGAAAGAACACTGGACATCCAGGTGGGAGACTTGGGTTCAGATCCTGTCTAGGGCATTTAGTAATTGTGTGATTACAGGGAAGTCATTTAACTTCTGTCCCAGTTTACTCAGTTATAAAATGATTATAATATTACTTCCTGCTTAGTGTAAGCCTACATCTTGCATCCTGCCTGTCTCTAGAGATCTGTTCAACTACTTCCAAAATGCTCTCTCTCTCTGAGTTGCCTGTCTTGAAAGTCCTAGAGCAGTGGTGAACTTATGGCACAGGTGCTGGAGGGGGCTGCTCCCCTCCCCTCTCCACTGCACCTAAAGATATTTTTCACATCACTCACCCTTCTGTCCAGCAATCCAATGGGAGTGCTTCCTCCCTACCCTACCTACTGGGTAATGGAGTAGCTCACGTGTGGTGTGAAGGTTGCAGTTTGGGCACTTGGTGTCTAAAAGGTTTGCCATCATTGCTCCAGAGGATCAAGTCTTGGATACAGACATTGTCTTAATATGAGTAAGAGCTTCCTAACAATTAAGGCAATCCAGAAAATGTCAGTGACTGCCTTGGGAAATTATAGAATGAAACAATCTTAAAATTGGAAGAGATTTCAGAGGCTGTTCTCTCAGCCTGGTTCCTGACTTTCTTTTTACTTCAATACCATGTTCCCTTTACTGGTGGCTCATCCTGGAACTTCCCTCCAGTATCTGAGGCCTCTTCATCCAGGAATAGCTTATGATATCTGAGGCCTACTTAATCTGCTGTATATCTCTGTGAATTCCTCCTTTCTATTAGTGAATCCCTCCACAAAACTCCATGTTGTGGAAGGGCCTCTGCTCAACCTGTTCTTAACTTCCTCTGGGCTTCAAAATCATCCCTCCATGGGAATGGCTCCTCTTCACCTTACTTTTTTAGTTCCCTTTTGTGTGTTAGCTTTTCCCATTAGACTATAAGCTCCTTGAGGGTAGGGAATGTTTGCTCTCTCCTTTATTTGTTTTCCTACATAGTATAAGGGTTAAATTTAGTGGTTGAACTTAAATTATATGAAATAATGTGGGTGCTGGAGTTATTATATCTCAAGTCAGAAGTTTATTTAAAAAATAAAGTAAAGAAATGTGAGAGAGGTTAGAGAAAATAATATACTAGTCCTCAGCCAGGAGGACAATAGTGAGTAACTACAAGGCCTCCTCTAAGATGGAAGCTAGTCTTTTAGGAAACTAGAAAAGGAGTCAGCCCTTTTCGCTCACTCAATGAAGTAGTCCAGGAATCAGAATCCAAGTTGATGCCATGATCCAAGCCACAGTTCCCTGGAAGACTATCTCCAGGAGACACTTTCCGCTAGAGTCAACTTCACCAGACTGACTGCTCAGGGATTTTCATGGCTTTTATGGTGGTTTCCTGTTCCTGCCCCTCTTCAGAGGGGCCAATCACAGTTTCCAAATTGTCCAGCCCTACTCATGGGCAGTGTCTGTAGGATTGAGTTCTCACCTCTAAAGGTGTTAATTATTCATATGCTTCTGAGCTGTGATTTAGTTTGGATTCTCATATTTGTGTAAAATGGAATTAGCTCATCCTCATTCATTCTTTAGATTTTAGCCACCAGAAATAATGTCACCCCACCCAACTTAGAATTAAGTGGGGAGGGGGAGGCCTGTGACCCACATGTGATAGTAAGTGACAAATCAAAAACAAGTGACTACCCCCTGGGCAGTCCAAAACAGTGTTGAGGCTGCCATTTGTCCACGTGAAATTGGAAGTGGACGCAGGAAGTGATGAAAGATGCTGTCTTTTAAATATGAAGGTAACTTCCTGTGTGAGGCTTTTGGCGCTTTGAAGTAGGTGTTGAAGGAGCTCAGGTGAGACCTCAGACTGCTTCCCTTTGAATTGACATGTGAGTAAGTTAGGCTGACTCTTCCCTTGGCATTTCTGGAGGCTCTAGCCTCAAGGAGGCCTCTCTTCTTAAAGGAGGCCTTATGGATAGAAACTTTGTTTAATTAACCTCCATGCCCCTCTGCTAGAGCCTCTGAAACCTCCCTGGTCCAGGCCTCTGGTCTGGGCCAGAGTTTCTCTCTCTCATTTTCACTACCTTCAACCTTCCTAAGTGTAAATAAACCACCATAAAAGTCATTCTGACTTGGGTCTCTTTTATCTCGAAAATGAGTTAATTGATTTCTGGTGACCAAACCGTAAATATCCAGTCCAACCATAATGATTCCCATTTTCCCCCCTCTTACATGTTACTGAGTTAACACGTGGGTTGCAGTCTTCCTTTTGGATGTGCAAGCTCCTGTAGTAAGAGTTTCCCTTAATTTATGGTTAAGTGTGGGTGGATTTGCCTTTATTGAATAATTCAAAAATAGACAAAGGAGAGTTAATCCTGTCCTCACAATCTAGTGAGGTACTAAGTAGGGGTACTTAAGTTATTGTTAACCAAAGTTTTAACTCAACTAGTGTTATATTCATAATCTGGGAAATGATGGATGCCACCTTGAACAACAGGGAAGGCAGTTGGAAGACAGGAAATGTTCCCAGGTGCCGTGAGCCAGGGGCAAATGTTGGTTGGCCCCACAGTATAAATACCCCTGACAGCCACTTTGAGGAGGTCTTTCTGGGCTCTGGAGGTCTCTGGACAGGAGTTTCTGGACTGGGAAATCTCAGAGTGGGTGGTGAAGGGAGTCAGGGAGGTCTATGAAGAAAAGGGTAGGAATAGATCTGAGTATTTCCTGAAGACTGTGAGAGCTAGTGCATCACCAACACTGGTAGTGAGAAAGCTGAGAGAATGAGATCACCAACACAGCTGCATCAATAGCATTCCTATTCTCTGGCTTGGCTGTGGCCAGGCTGGGCCAGAGGTAGTGGAGAGAGTAAGCTCCAGCTTCCACCTGATTAATAGCCTCCAGTCCTGATTGTCAACTAGTTACAGATAAAAGATTGATAGGGTCTCCAATCCCCAATCCTTGTCCTGTTTATCCTTTCCCCGTTTATAGATAAAGAGAGTTCAACAAGTACCTTCCTGAGTGGTCCTTTATATCATGACCCTTGGGGAGGGAGTCAAACGCAGTCAAATGTAATCCAAGGCAAATCAACAGCCCTATATTAATCTATCCAACCCCAGGTTGGACCTGGAAAGGTAATCCATCTAACCTCTTGAGGGTCCTCCCTGGGCAACTAGTTAGAGAGAAATGGAAAATTATAACAACTATCAAGTGTGATCGGAATTGATGTTCCTCCATCATCGGCAGCTGAGGAGAATACAGATAGACACATTCATCATCATTATATCTCTATATCTCCCTAGGACCCTCTTTTGTTTGTAACACTAGGCAAAGGTAATAAAGGATTCCCTTTTCACAAGTGTGAACTCAAAGAGAACCAAGACTTCCCTTTCACAATAGTACACAGAAAATGCTTAATAAATATTCATTTGCTTCTTTCCATCCTTCCTTTGAGTTCTGCCTGTCAACCTGGAAAAACACAGAACCACTAAAGTAGTCAGCAAAACTAAAATTTTAATCTGGAAAGAGAGAGGTCCATAATAATCAGCTGCCACACAGAACCAAGCACCAAATATTACAGAAAGTTGAAACCCTGGGGCTCTGTGGACAATATCTGAGAGGATCACCATGCTAGATGATTCTCTAAAGAATAATAGAACATAGGGATGTTATATACCTTTTGGGAAACTAGGTACAGCAAACATACATAGACAGATCACAAACAGGCTTGGGAAAGCAGCTATAGCCAGAAGTTAGGGTATCAGGGAGTGCCTAGCTTACAGTGGATATTAAAGAAAGAGTCCCAGTTGACATATTCTATCTGAACAGGAACATCTTTTACAACACTCCTGAAAAAAGTCATCTAGACTTTACCTGAAGACTCTAATACAGGGGAACCCCACAGCTAGTTTATTCCAGTTTCAGATACCTCTCTTAGGAAGTTTTTCCTTACATTGAACCTAGATCCACCTTACTCATTCTGTTCTCTAGGACTAAGCCAAATAAGTGAACTCCTTTTCCATATCAGCCTTTAAATACTTGAAACTGGCTCTTCATTCATGAAGAGAGAAAGTGAGTTTTCCATCACTGGAGGTATTCAAGCAAAGACCATGTTGGGCATATTAGAGAGAGAAATCATGATAGGTACAGGACTTCATGAGCTAGACATCAAACTGAACTATAAGGTGAGAGTTTACGATACAACCTTTCAAATTGTAACGATTAAAAATGATAAAGGCTGATATTATGAGGAAAACTAATATTTTATTTAGGCCCATGTTGATAGAATAAAATTGGACCACGTGCCTGGCTAAGATCTATTCAAACTGCCCGCCAGTCCATACCTTCTATTTCCTTTGGCTGCTTTGTACGAAAGAGAGAGAAGTCAAAACTCATCTCCCCATTTAAGTCACTCTCTATGTTGGTTCACACTGGTTGATGTCATCACGTCCAAAACTGATCAGGAAAATGTAGTCTCAAAGTCCCCCACATGTCCACAGGAAGTTTGTCATATATCTACATATCTTGAGGCTCGAATGAGCCCCAAAATACCTCTAAATGGAACCCCAGAAATTCAAAATAACACAAAATGTAAGATCTTGTGCTAAAAGTTCTTCCCCAGGATATTCTGAATCTTTTCATTTTGATTGTTCTTTCCCATACAATAATCTATTCTCTTATGTCTTTCCTTAGTACTGCTTCTAAAACTTCCATTCACTAGTCCCTTTCTCATCATGTAGTCTTCTTCAAAGGGTATATACTATGTAGAAGAAAGTTGATATTTTAAAAAGATGATCACTCCTACAGATTATTCCTTTTCTCTAACCTGGGCTGAGGCATCTCAGGATTTCCTCTCTCTCCTGCAGATTCAGGACCCCTGGCCTGTTCCCTCATTCCATCTGAGAGATCATGTCAGGTTTGTGGGTTGGAACTCTCTTCTAATGAGAAAGGAAATAGGATGTGCAGGTTTGTGCTGAAAATTCAAAGCAGTCCCAGGGCTCAGACTAAAGTTTCTCTACAAGATTTTGAAGTTGAAAAAAACTCTAGTACCTGTGAAATTCAAATGACAATGAATGAGAGCTGCCTTAAGAGTTAGAGGGTCCTGTGGTATTAAAAGTCTTTAAAACAAAGTCTGGATGATGATGTTTGAGAGAGGATTCTTATTTGGTTGGGTGATAGCATAACAGAGTAGATAGAGAATGGGAGCCAGATCTGGATTCAAGTCTCACCTCTGATATATATACTGGCTGTGTGACTGGACAAATTACTTAACCTCTTGGTGTGCTAGGTAACTTTCTAAGACTAAAGGATTTGCACTGTTAAAAGAAATTCCCTCACCTGGGAGTTGCTCATACCAATGAAATCACAAGTCCAATCTTTATCTCTTTTGTTCAGAGCTGGTTGTATTTAACAATCCAAGATGCCTTCCAAATCTTAGATATTGTGATAAGTTAATAGAAATATGTGAAAAGTATGATTCTTGTCCTTAAGAAAATTATAGAAATGAGACATAGTTGTAAAAGGATAAAGATCAATTATCTAAAACTTCTAACTTCTCCTCCAGCCTAGATCCTAACCTGTTCCTTTTTTCCTTAGGATAGAACTTTGACTAATTTAGAACTTATTGTCCTAGATCTCTTCTTTCTTAGGCTATTGCCCTGGGTCTTGAACCTGACGTTGGCAAAGATTTATCTGGCTATAAATCCCAGAGGGCCTCACCTGGTTGGAGAACTTCCTGGGAGCTGAGATACATCACTGAGCTAGACTGGAAGCAGCTATATTAGCCAACAATTCCTTGCTAAGCTAGTGATAGTTTATTCTTTACATATGCTCACACTTCATAGATAATTATTCTTTTTGGTATGGCTATCCCTAACTATAATAGTCATCTACTCATAATGAAAATATGTTACAGTGGCCTGTGGTTTGATATATTACTCCCCCCACCCCAAAAAAAACAAACCAAATTTGCTCTAAAGCTGAAGCATAATTTCCAGCATATAGCTCTCAGATCTGGTCTAGAGATTTAAGAGTAAAACAGCAAAGTCTTCTCCCTACTTCTTAGTCTGAATTTCCCATTTAGGTTTTGAACCTTAAAAAACTAGAGAGGAATAGTTATTTTGTTCCCATGAAAACCAAAGAGCCATAGGCATTATACCTATTTTGCCCTAAAAAAACCAGAGAGCAAGAATGTGTTCAGCAACTTTGTTTATTTCAAGAGAGAGTAAACAAAAACATATGTGTGTAGGTTGGGATAGAAGCCCAAGGAGGAAGAGGTTACAGGTTTTATAGTGTTCTAAGAAAAAGGGGAGGGTGCCTCTGTGATTGTTTCTGAGAGAAACTCCTGCTTGCCAACAGGAGATGTCCATCAGCAACTTGGAATGTAGACCAAGATGTTCATTGTTTTTATCAGGTTAATCCTGATGTTCCTCATCAAGATCTAGAAACTAAGGCAATTCTTAACAACAGAAAGCCATTTCTAAGGCCTAAAGCCAAAAAGTCAAAGAAACTGAGGCATTTTGTCCTAAGACAGAGCCTTTCTTTTGATAATGAAAAAGTTTTTAAATGCTAGTATGTTCAAGAGAGCTAACCAATGTATTCATACTACATTGTCAATAACTGGCAATATGGTATAGTTAACAATGATGGTGAAGCTCTTAGAGACCCAGTGTACAACTCTCAAGCTGCATATGAGGCCCCTGCATTAACCCAGACACTGTAATAAGCAAATTGGAGACCAGAACTAACCTTCTGGAAGCCATGAAAAGCAGTATGGGCCAAACCAAAAAGGAAAATCAAAAGGTCATAGCTAAAATCAGTCTTTAAAGACTAGAACTGGGCAAGTAGAAGCCAATGATCTCACACAACACCAAGAATTAATAAAGCAAAGTCAAAATGACAAAATAGAAGGAAACATGAAATATCACATTGAAAAGACAACTGACCTAGAAAACAGATCTAGAAGAGATAATTTTAGAATTGTTGGTCTGCCTGAAAACCTGGGAAAAAAAAGAAGCCTTGACATATTACAAGAAATTATCCAAGAAAACTAAACTGCCCTAATATTCTTGAACAAGAGGTCAAAATAGACATTGAAAGAGTCCATAGATCACTCTCTACATTAAATCCTTAAAAGACAACCCCCAGGAATCTAATTGCCAAATTCAAGAGCTTCCAAGCCAAGGAGAAAATATTGTCTCTTTCTGGCTGCTTGCAATTCAGATACCAAGGAGCCCCAGTCAGGTTTACACAGGATCTGGCAGCCTCCACACTAAAGGACTACAAGGCTTAGAATATGATATTCAGGAAGGCAAGAGAATTAGGTCTGCAACTGAGAATCACCTACCCATCAACACTTACTACATGGGGGCAATTGGGTAGCTCAGTGGATTGAGAGTCAGGCCTAGAGACAGGAGGTCCTAGGTTCAAATCTGGCCTCAGACACTTCCCAGCTGTGTGACCCTGGGCAAGTCACTTAACCCCCATTGCCCACCCTTGCCACTCTTCCATCTAGGAGCCAATACACAGAAGTTAAGGGTTTAAAAAAAACTGACTACATACTTTCAGGGGAAAGTACAGGCATTTAAAAAAAAATAGAAGATTTCCAAGTATTCCTAAAGAAAAGACCAGAACTAAATGGAAAATTTGATGTCCAAATACAAAATTAAAGAGAAACATGAAAAGGTAAAGAAAAAGGGGGAAAACATTTTAAGGGCTTCAAGTAAGGTCAAATTGCTTATATTCCTATGTGGAAAAATATTTGCAACTCTCAAAAATTGTTTTCACTATGAGAGTAGGCAGAAAAATTATTCATAGGCAGAAGTTGGGGGATAAGTTGTTTAAAATGATATGTAAAGAAAAAGGTGGGGGAGAATATAAGATGGTACCAAGAGAAACTTGAAAGAAGAAGAAAAATAGGATAAATTATACCACATAAAGAGATGCATGGGATGGGGTTGGGGGTGGGGAAGAATACTATTATAAGAAGGAGAGGAAGAGAGTGGTAATAGGTAATATTTAAACCTTACTCTCAGTGGAACCAGTTCTGAGAGGGAAGAAAAGCCAGATATATTGGGGTATAGAATTCTATTTTACCCTACAGAGAAGATGAAAGGAAATAACAAAGGTGGTGAGTGGGGTAGGGAGTATTAAAAGGGGGGGAAAGAAGGGGGAGCAATGAATAGACCTTAAAGAAAAATAAGAGGGGAATAAGAAGGAATGGGGCAGAAAGTAAAATAAAATAAGGTTGGGGAAAAGGGGGACTGATTAAAAGCAAAACTCTGGTGTAGAAGGAAATAGTGAAAGAAGAAAGGGCAGGGCTAAAAGAGGATATCAAAATGATGGGGAATACACAGGTGGTAATCATAACTCTGAATGTGAATGGGATGAACTCACCCATAAAATTGAAGCAGAAACCAAAATCCTACCATATCTTGTCTACAAGAAACACACATGAGACAGGTAAACATAGATAAGATAAAGGTAAGAGGCTGGAGCAAAATTTATTGGGCATCAACTGAAAAAAAGAAGGCAAGAGATGCAATTATGATATTTGACAAAGCCACAGTAAAAACAGATCTGATTAAAAGAGATAGGGAAGGTAATTACATCCTGATTAAAGGCAATATAGACATGAAGAAAAAACAGTACTCGATATGTATGCATGAAATGGTTTAGCAACCAGATTTTTAAAGGAGAAACTATTGGAGTTTAAGGAGGAAATAGATAGCAAAACTATACTAGTGGGAGAGTTGAAACTCCCACTATCAGATCTAGATAAATCAAACCAAAAAATAAATAAGAAAGAGGTAAGAGATGTGAATGAAATCTTAGAAAAAATAGAGTTAATAGGTATATGGAAAAAAATAAATAGGCACAAAAAGGAATACACCTTTCTAGCACCAAAAAAAACAAACAAACTAGAAAATAAGGGAGTGTTCTTCAGTTGGGGAATGGCTGAACAAATTGTGGTATCTGATGGTGACAGAATACTGTAGTGCTGAAGGGAATAATGAACTGAAGTAATTCCATGTGAACTGGAACAACCTCCAGGAATTGATGTAGAGTGAAAGGAGCAGAACCAGGAGAACCTTATACAAAGAGACGGATACACTGTGGCACAATCAAATGTAATGAACTTTCTCTTCTTACAGCAATGCAATGACCCAGGCCAATTCTGAGGGACTTATGAGAAAGAACACTATCCACATCCAGAGAAAGAACTGTGGAAGAGGAAACACAGAAAAAAAATGCCATTTGATTTATCACATGATTTGATGGGGATATGATTGGGGATCTAGACTCTAAATGATCAGCCTATTACAAATAGCAACAATATGGAAATAGGTCTTGAATAATGATACATGTAAAACCCAGTTGAATTGCTCATTGGATCTAGGAGGGGGAAAGTAAGAGGAGAGGAAAAAAATATGAATCATTTAACAACGAAAAATTATTCTAAATTAATTAAATAAAGAAAAGAAAAAGAAATGGAAAAGCCAGCAAGCCCCAACCCCTAGAAAGTGCATACTGTGGGACCCAAATATAACAGAGTTACCCTAAGCACCAGAGTAGACTATACTGCAAGCTTGGAACAGGGCTCCCTCTCCCCCAGAAGTAAAGAAGAACTTCAACATATAGACAAAGTAAAGGGGGGGGGACACAAGAAAAATGAGTAAAAGACAAAGGAAAAAACCCTACTTTACTAAAAGAGAAAATCAGAATAAAAATTCAGAAGAGGACAATGGCAAAATAGAAATTTGTGAAACTTCAAGGTATTAGGCCCCAAAAGAACCCCCAGAAGAACTTTTGAAAAGAATTTTTTTAAAATTCTTACCTTCCACCTTAGAATCAATACTATGTATTAGTTCTAAGGCAGAAGAGTAGTAGGGGCTAGGCAATGGGGGTTAAGTAATTTGCCCAGGGTCACCAAGCTAGCAAGTGTCTGAGGCCAGATTTGAACCTAGGACCTCCCATCTCTAGGCCTAGATCTCAATCCACTGAGCTACCTAGCTTCTCCCTTGTTGGTTTTTTAAAATAAGATGATTGATAGAATCAACTGTTTGGGGAAAATTCAATGAAGAAAACAACTCCCTAAAGATTATAATCCAAAATGGAGATGGAAGCAAAAAACTGAAGAAAACAACTCCTTAAAGAATAGAATCAGCCAAATGGAAAAGGAAATGAAAAAAATCAAGGAAGAAAATAACTTTCTCAAAATTAGATCCTGGTAAATGGAAGCTAATGACTCATAAGATATCAGAAAACAAATGCAAAAGAATGAAAAAAATAGAATATTTGGAATATCTCACTGGAAAACCCATTGCCCTGGAAAATCATTCCAGGAGGTATAATCTAAGAATCAGTAGAATATCTTAGAGCCATGAAAACCATATTCTAAGAAATCATCGGTGAAAACTTCTCTGATATCCTCAAACAAAGGTGGATAGAAATTAAAAGAATTTGCCAGGGAGTAGCTAAATGGTTCCTTGAGAGCCAGATCTAGAGACAAGAGATCCTTGGTTCAAATATGGCCTCTGTTATAAATAAAAATTAATCTAGAGGCTTATAACTAGATTTAGAGAGAGTGCTATGTTTCAGCCCAACTGTAGGCAAAGATCAATCCTCCATTGCAGCTGGCTTGCCACTTGCCAGAGATCAAGAAATGAGATAGCAGAGTACAGTTCCAGAGACTATTCATTCAAAAGCATAAGCAAAAAGCCCCTCTCTCCCCTTCCTACCACAGTTTTAAACTCAATTTGCCCCTCCCTTTGTGGCAACATTGCACTGGCTCTGCCACATTGATGGGGCACCCAGGTGTCCAGCCTTCAGTTACACTACCCAATTCTGTGACTCCTATGTCCTGCCATTAGGGTGCATAGGATCCAAAGTTCCCTAAATAATTACTTCACACATCTCAGACACTTCCTAGCTGCATGACCCTGGACAAGTTATTTAACTCCCTTTGCCTATCCATTACCACTCTTCTGCCTTGAAGCTAATATACAGTATTGAGTCTAAGGTGGAAGACAAGGGTTTAAAAAAAAAGAATCCACATATCACCTCCTAAAAGAGATCCCAAGTCAAAACCTCCCAGGACTATTAATAGACAAATTTTAGAAGTAAGCAAGCCAAGGAAAAAGTACTGTAAGCAGCCATAAAAAACTAATTCAAATATCTTGGAGCCATAGTTAGTATTAGAAAGGACCTAGCAGCTTCTACATTAAAGGACTTGAAGGCATGGAATAGGATATTCCAAAAGGCAAAGGATCTAGAGCAGTGATTCCCAAAGTGGGTGCCACCACCCCCTGGTGGATGCTGCAGCGATCCAGGGGGACAGTGATGGCCACACTTTTTTTGTATTACATTCTATTCTGAATTCAATAAATAGTTTCATAATTTCCAGGGGGCGCTAAGTTAATATTTTTTCTGGAAAGGGGGCGGTAGGCCAAAAAAGTTTGGGAACCACTGATCTAGAGTTACAACCAAGAATCACATACACAGTAAAACTGAGCATAATCTTTTAGGAGGGGAAAAAATAGATATTTAATGAACTAGAGGACTTGGAATTCAGGACAAAAAGACTAGAGCTGAGAACTCAAGGATCTAATTTAGCACTTAAGAGAAGCATAAAAAGGTACATAGGAGAGTGAAAACTTAAGGGATTCAATAAGGCTAAATTGATTACATTCCTCTGTGTGTTGTAGGTTATTTGGTAATTAGGTAATTAATTAAGAGGATATTAAGACAGTTACATGGCACAAATTACGGATAAATGCACGGATAAGATGTAAGTTAAGGCATCTTTAAATAGAATCTCAGAGATGGATTTTTCTCAGAATGCTTTGAGCTACAGTTACCCAGTGGTCTTTGGATCACTCTTGGTTTGAATCCTGTTGTGACAAGAGGACTTCAAGAGTGGCTCGTCTAAGACTGGGGGTTTCTCAGTTATTTTGCTTCGACAAATTTCACCTAGCAAACCATACCATTGAAGAAGATTGCTGGTTGTGAATCTTGCCAGCCCAGCTTTGCTCTGAGTTTGGAGGAGGCTGTAAAGATCTTGAGCTGTTTGTTTCCAACCATACAGTTAAGGAGGAAAAACTCAACTTATTCTCTTTTGTGTTAAAGTTAAATATTAGTGTAGGATAAGATAAGATAGGTTTGGGGCGGGGAATCTAGATAGAGAGGTAGACAGAGTAGCTAAAACTCTTGTTGGAGATTGAAGAATACCCTTGTGGGTAAGTTTTGGGGAATAAGATAGATTCATAAGCTTAGGAATTAATATATATTTTCTTATTTATTTCCCTTTCCTATCTCTTTCCTCAGTATAAATTTTTATTATAATAAATAGATTTTTTATATTTCTGCCTCAGTTGGAATTCTAGAATGCTCCAAGAAGCCATCTTGTGTTAACAGTCACAGAACACAGCCTATTTGAGAAGAATTGTAGTGATGCCACACTATACAAATTATCTAGTGTAAAAGGGAACTCTTGGTTCTCTTTGCCTAGTTGGAGTTAACACTTTGGTTGGCAATAACATTGAATCAACACAAGCTTGAACTAGGTGGGAGAAGTTCATAAACCACTTAGTAAGTTCACACCTTACTTGATGCTAGGTGAGAACAAGCCAGAAATTTACCCACTTCAAACACTCGGAAAAGCTGATTCCAAAGGTGAGAACTCAGACAATTTGGAAACTGTGATTGGCCCCCATGTAAAGGGGCAGGGATAGGAAACCACCATAAAAGCCATGAAAATCCCTGAGCAGGAGGGGTGGTGAAGGAGGAGGTGAACTCCAAGAAGATAGTCACTCCAAGAAGGAAGTTGGCTTCAAGAAGAAGCTTGGCTCAAACACGAAAGTAGGCCTCAGGAGTTACCTTC
The DNA here is from genome assembly GCF_016433145.1 of Gracilinanus agilis. Lineage (NCBI taxonomy): Eukaryota > Metazoa > Chordata > Mammalia > Didelphimorphia > Didelphidae > Gracilinanus > Gracilinanus agilis. The sequence continues at coordinate 702,738,986 of NC_058130.1, forward strand.
AGCTCCAGTAACTGTCTTGGGTGAGTGGATAGCTGCTTTTTCCTTCCTTTTTTCTAGAGATAGTTTAATTCTGATTGAAGGTTAACAAGTCCTGAACTGGAACAATATTTAGTTAGATAGGTTAATATCTTTTCTATCCTTTTGTATTTCTCTACTTTATAAATAAATGATTTATAATTTTCATATATTTAGCCAAACCATTAATTTTAACACTTACACTAGAAGGGGTAGTAACTCCTCACAACACTTGGGAAGGTGATAATTAAGATACTTAAGATATCTATGATACTAGAGATCCTTAAGAAACAAAGTACTCAAGATACTTAAGAACTTTATCACTTTTAGGGCTGTAAGAAATATACATAGAGAGAAAGAAAGGAATGTGTTGGGATTTGGGGGAATACGATGGGATGGTATATAAAAAATTGAGGAACAAGAGAGAGGATCACACTGAAAGAACAGAAAAGGAGAGAGAAGAGAGTAAATTATTTCACATTAATAGGCATGTAAGAGTCAATACAGTGGAGGAAAAGATGGGGACTGGGGCAGGCAATGGTTGTACCTTACTCTCATCACAATTAACTCAAATAAAATATTAAAAAAAATAACATTTGCACTCAGTGAGCTATACTTACTTGATAGGGAAGTGGGAGAGAAAGGGGGAATAAAAGGATAGAGTGAATTTGGGGAAGCAGTAATCAGAAGCAAAATATTTGTGAACAGGGAAAGGTGGAAAGGAGAGGGGGGTTGATAAACAGAAGAAAAACAAAAGGTAGAGAAAATCGTAGAAATCATAATTATTAATGTATATGGGATAAACTCACCATAAAAGAGAAGAGTATAGTATGGTGGCTTAAAAATCAGAATCCCATGATATGCTATCTGTAAGAAATACATTTAAAGCAGGGAGACATACAAAGAGTAAGGGGTACTATGATAAAATTGAATGTAATGGACTTCTGTACCAGCAGCAATGCAATGACACAGGACAGCTCTGAGGGATTTATGGAAAAGAACACTACCCACATTCAGAGGAAGGACTGCAGGAGAGGAAACATATAAGAAAAACAACTGCTTGAACACATGGGTTGGGGTGGACATGATTGGGGATGTAGACTTGAAACTACCACACCAATGCAACTATCAACAATTTGAAAATAGGTCTTGATCAATGACACATGATAAAACCAGTGGAAATGTGCATCGACCATGGGTGGGGAGGTGCGGGGAGTGAAGGGGAAAGTAGGAGCATGAATCATGTAACCATGTTAAAAACAAATATTAATGAGACTTCTGGTTAAGATGGTGGCAGAGTAAGGAGCAGCTGCTCGATCTCTCCTAACCGAAGCAGACAGGACTCCTCAAGGGGACATAAAAACGAACCCAGATGAACGAAGGAATCCCACAACAGGGCACAGCATCAAAGGTACACAGAATTGGGGCATTTCCACACTATTAAGGGGTGAAACAGCTCTCACTAAAACGCAAGAGGAAGAAGCCCCTCCCCCACACCACACACCACACACACATCGCACAGCCAAGGCCAAAGAACAAGAGTGAAAACAGGACTGGGGCACCAGTAAATCACCAGTAGCCCCAGGGCTTGTACCTGTGTGCTGCAAGACAAGGGACCCCAAGTGGCTGGGGTGTGCGCATGGACTTTCCCGAGTGTCTGCGCAGGCCTGCACAAAGATCTCTAACGCAGGGACTTTCCCAAGCTTCTGCACGGGTGAAGGCATCGCTGCAGGCGCGAATAAAGATCCCCAGTGCATGGACTTTCCCTAGCCTCTGTGTGGGTGAAGGCAGTGCCCCAGGCGCGAATAAAGATCTCCAGCACAAGATAGAACATCAAGTGAGGACCCGGTGCAGACAGGAGCAGGGCTGTGGAAGCAGCCCCTGAGACTGCTGAAGGAGCCTCAGGCAGAAGGGCACACCAGGGACTACCAGGAGACCTGACCCAAGGACAAGGAGACCAGAGCCCCCGGGAGCTTAGAAAGTACAGGCAGACCCTGAGTGTGAAGACAAAACTGAAAAGGGGTGGGGCTAAAGATGGCAAGCCATAGGGAAGCCCAGAAGAAAAATATTATCAAGAAAAACTCTGGAACACTTGACAACTTTTACACAGAGAAAATCCAGACAACAGAGGAGGACAAACAAGTAATCATATCCAAACCTTTCCAAAATAATGAAAGCTGGTCACAAGCTATTGAAGAGTTCAAAAATGAGATGATGAGAAAGATGGAAGAGATCTGGCAAGAAAGTAACAGTTTAAAAGGCAGAATTTTGCAATTGGAAAGTGAGGCTCAGAAATCAAATGAACTGATAAGCAAATTGAACACCAGAAATGACCAGATTGAAAAGGAAA
>NC_058130.1:702751293-702814207 GCF_016433145.1 Gracilinanus agilis
AAATTATAAGTTTTCTTTCTTTCCCCTCTGTATCTTATTTACCTTTTCAGGTTTCTCTCGATTTTTGTGGTTGGATATCAAACTTTCCATTTAGCCCCGGTCTTTTCTGTGCAAATACCTGGAATTCTTCAATTTTGTTGAATGCCCATACTTTCCCTTGGAAATATATAGTCAATTTTGATGGGTAGTTGATCCGTGGTTGCAGGCCCAGCTCTCTTGCCTTTCTGAATATTGTATTCCACGCTTTGCGGTCTTTTAGTGTTGAGGCTGCCAGATCCTGTGTGATCCTGATTGTTGCTCCTTGATATTTGAATTGTTTCTTTCTGGCTTCTTGTAAGATTTTTTCTTTTGCTTGGAAACTCTTGAATTTTGCAATGATGTTTCTTGGTGTTTTCCTTTCTTGATCGAATGCTGCAGGTGTTCTATGAATCCTTTCAATGTCTATATTGCCCTCTTGTTGTAGGACTTCAGGGCAATTTTGCTGAATTATTTCTGTTAGTATAGAGTCCAGGTTTTTATTAATTTCTGGTTTTTCTGGAAGACCAATTATTCTCAAATTGTCTCTTCTAGACCGGTTTTCTTGGTCTGTCACTCTCTCATTGAGATATTTCATGTTTCCTTCTATTTTTTCAGTCTTTTGGCTTTGTTTTATTTGTTCTTGTTGTCTTGAGAGATCATTAGTTTCTACTTGCTCAATTCTAGCCTTTAGGGATTGATTTTCTGCTATAATCTTTTTGTTTTCGGCCATAAGCTTCTGGTAATCGGCCATAATCTTTTGGTTTTCGGCCATAATCTTCTTGTTTTCGGCCATAATCTTCTGGTATTCCTTTTCAATCTGGTCATTTCTTGTGTTCAATTTGCTTATCAGTTCATTTGGTTTCTGAGCCTCGCTTTCCAGCTGTAAGATTCTACCTTTTAAGCTGTTATTTTCTTGCCAGATCTCTTCCATTTTCCTCAAAATCTCAGATTTGAACTCGTCCATAGCTTGTGAGGAGTTTTCCTTATTTGGGGAGGGTCTGGATGGTTGTTTGTTCTCCTCCTCTGTTTGCTCGGTTGTCTGGATTTTCTCTGTGTAGAAGCTGTCGAGTGTTAAAGACTTCTTTTTTTTGTTATTATTCTTTCTCTTCTGAATTTCCTGTAACTGGTTAGCCATCATTAGCCCAGCAGCTTCTCAAGTTTATCCTCGCTCTCAGTGTCTGTCTGAGATCTATTGGCTCCTGAGGTCTGAGTTCTAGTTTTTTCCAAGGTCAAGCCCCCTGGTGGATTCCCTTGCTTGATCCTCTGCAGGAAGTTTCTTTACAAGTCTCAGGGCGCTGCTTCCACAGTCGTATACCCGTCTGCACTGGTTCCCCACTTAGGCTTTAGTTCCTGGCTGTGTTTGCCTCCACCCACACCTCTGCTCAGCCGGCACCCACGCCTCTGCTCAGCCGGCACCCACGCCTCTGCTCAGCCGGCACTCTGCGCGCCCAGCGTCCACTCTCTGCTCCCGCGCGCTCAGCTTTCGCGTGCGTTCTTGACTTAATGGGGTCCTAAGTCTTGCTGCTCTCAGGAACAGGTCCCGGAGCTGCTGATGACTCGATGGGTGCCCCAAACTTGCTCTATTTCTTTTTAGCTGGGTTCGAAGCTATAGGTGAGTGTGGAGGGGGTGGGGGTGGGGCGGTTGCTCAGCTCGCGATTTAAGGAGAGCCCTTTTTAGCCTGGAAATGTCTCGATTCCACATACCTTCCACGCTGTGCCCTGTTGTGGGGTTCCTCCGTTCGTCTGGACTTGTTTTTATGTCCCCTTGAGGAGTTTTGTGTGTTTCGGTCAGGAGAGGTTAAGAGCTGCTTCTTACTCTGCCGCCATCTTAACCCGGAACCCCTGTCTTTTTTAATCATATCTATTTTTACTTTGGCTTTGTCAGAAATCATAATTGCCACTCCTGCCTTCTTTTTCTCATTTGACGCCCAAAAGATTTTGCTCAAGCCCTTTAACTTAAACTTCAGTATGTCCACCCGCCTCATATGTGTTTCTTATAGACAACATATGGTAGGATTTTGGTTTCTAATCCACTCTGCTATTTGCTTCCATTTTATGGGTGAGTTCATTCCATTCACATTCAGAGTTATAATGATCAGTTGTGCATTCATTGACATTTTGGTATCCTCTCCTAGTTCTACCTCTTCTTCTTACTCTTTCCTTTTAAATCCGTGGTTTGCTTTAAGCCAGTAACCCATATCTCCTCCTTTGATTAACTTCCCTTTCTACCCCTCCCTTATTATTCCCCTCTTTTTATTTTTAAAGGCCTAATGAATTCCCTCCCCCTTTTTCTCCCCTCCCTTTTTTGATCTCCCCACTCCCCTGTTCCCCTTGGTTTATCCCCCTGGCTTTCTCAGTAGAGTTAGATAGAGTTTTATATCCCAATGGACATAGCTACTCTTCCCTCTCAGGGTTAATTACACTGAGAGTAAGGTTTAAATATTACCTCTTAATGCTCTCTTCCTCTCCTTCTTATAATAGTATTCATCCCTTCCCCTTCCCATGCCCTCTTTGTGTGTAATAGAATATCCTATTTTCTTATTCATTTAAGTTTCTCTTGATGTCCCCTACTATTCAGCCCCCTCTTTCCCACGCCCCATATCATCTTAGACCATTTAGTATTCCAATCTCTCCCTGTGAATTATTCTTCTGATTACTATAATAGTGAATCGAGTTCATTACTGAGAATTATACATAGTATTTCTCCACATAGTAATACAGATAATTAGATCTTATTTAAGCCCTTAAAGAGTCAAATTTAAAAAAGTATAAGTTTTCTTTCTTTTCCCTCTGTTTCTTATTTACCTTTTCATGTTTCTCTTGATTTTTGTGGTTGGGTATCAAACTTTCCATTTAGTCCTGGTCTCTTTTGTGCAAAAACTTGGAAATCTTCAATTTTGTTGAATGCCCATACTTTCCCCTGGAAGTATATAGTCAGTTTCGATGGGTAGTTGATCCGTGGCTGAAGGCCCAGCTCTCTTGCCTTTCTGAATATCGTATTCCAAGCCTTGTGGTCTTTTAGTGTGGAGGCTGCCAGATCCTGTGCGATCCTGATTGGTGCTCCTTGATATTTGAATTGTCTCTTTCTGGCTTCTTGTAAGATTTTTTCTTTTACTTGAAAGCTCTTGAATTTGGCTATTATATTCCTTGATGTTGACTTTTCTGTGTCCAGTGTAGAGGGTGATCTATGGATCCTTTCAATGTCTATATTGCCCTCTTGTTGTAGAACTTCAGCGCAATTTTGCTGAATAATTTCTTTAAGTATGGAGTCCAAGTTTCTATTAATTTCTGCCTTTTCTGGAAGACCAATGATTCTCAAATTGTCTCTTCTAGACCTGTTTTCTTGGTCTGTCACTTTCTCATTGAGATATTTCCATCTTTCCTTCTATTTTTATCAGTCTTTTCACTTTGTTTTATTTGTCCTTGCTGTCTTGAGAGATCATTAGCTTCTATTTGCTCAATTCTAGCCTTTAGGGACTGGTTTTTGGCTATAATCTTTTGGTTTTCCTTTTCAATCTGGTCATTTCTGGTGTTCAATTTGCTTATCAGTTCATTTGATTTCTGAGCCTCACTTTCCAATTGCAAAATTCTGCCTTTTAAACTGTTATTTTCTTGCTAGATCTCTTCCATCTTTCTCATCATCTCATTTTTGAACTCTTCAATAGCTTGTGAACAGTTTTCATTATTTTGGGAAGGTTTGGATATGATTACTTGTTTGTTCTCCTCTGCTGTTTGCTCTGTTGTCTGGATTTTCTCTGTGTAAAAGTTGTCAAGTGTTACAGATTTCTTTTTTTTTTTTCATTTTAAACCCTTAACTTCTGTGTATTGACTTATAGGTGGAAGAGTGGTAAGGGTAGGCATTGGGGGTCAAGTGACTTGCCCAGGGTCACACAGCTGGAAAGTGTCTGAGGCCAGATTTGAACCTAGGACCTCCCGTCTCTAGGCCTGGCTCTCAATCCACTGAGCTACCCAGCTGCCCCCTACAAATTTCTTTTTAATGATCTTTCTCTCTGAGGTTCCCGATTTTGGCTTGCCATTGTTAGCCCAGCACCTTCTCCGCTTTATCCTCACACTCAGGGTCTGGCTGCGCTCTCTAGGCATCCGAGGTCTCAGGTCTCGTTGTTCTCAGGGTCAAGCCTCCTGGTTGTCCCCCGGCCTGCCCCTCTGCCCAAGGCTCCTTCAACAGTCTCAGGGAGCTGCTTCCACAGCTGTGCTCCTGTCTGCACAGGGTCCCCACTAGAGGTCCAAGGCTGGGCTCAAGATCCTAGTACGCGCCTATGGCAATGCCTTTACCTGTGCCTGCACTCAAAGTCTGTGTTCAAAGTCTGTGCGTACTTTAGCCTCTTGAGGTCCTAAGTCTTGCTGCTCTCAGGAATAGGCCCTGGAGCTGCCAATGACTTAATGGGTGCCCCAAACCTGCTTTAACTCTTGTGTACTGGCCTTGGCATTGTAGGTGGTGTGGGGGGTGGGGGAGGGGTTTGCTCAGCTTGTGCTCTAGTGAGAGCTGTTTCACCCCTTTATAGTGTGGAAATGCCCCAATTCCACGTACCTTCATTGCTGCACCCTGTTGTGGGGTCCCTTCGTTCATCTGGATTTGTTTTTATGTCCCCTTGAGGAGTCCTATATGCTTCGGTTAGGAGAGGTTAAGCAGCTGCTTTTTACTCTGCCGCCATCTTAACCCAGAACCCAGATTTGATCTTAAATTAAATCACTTACTCTGTTTTCTTTCCAGAAGACTTCATAATTATTGATCCAGGTGTTCCCTTCCTAGGACTTTAAAGAAAAATTCCTGTAATCTTAGAGTTGAATGAGAAAGAGGCCATATAATCCCAACCATACCTGAATGAGATTCTGTTTTCCAACCTACTTGATCATGCAACTCTTTTTTGAAGTCCTCCACTGGAAGGTTACTATTTCCTGAAGCAATCTAACTTGGGGAAAACTCTGTTTGATATGAAGTCTTTCTTATGTTTAAATTATCTTGATTTGCTGAAGTTGCCCTACTGTGTGGGTGATGAAGCTGTGTAAGATTGACTCTATTTACCTGGGACCCAGAGAAACATCAGGAAACTGACTGTCATGGAAAGTAACAGCCTGGATAAGTAATCAAGGAAACGAGATTTATCAGGCTTGGAATATCAGACTGAATTTGGGTTTCACCAGCCACTGGCTCATTCCACACCAGCTGTAACAACGTCTCTAAAATGAGATAACCAAAGTTCTTGCGCTTTATGGAAACATGTCTCAGCCCACCCTCTATCTCAGATTGAGTTATTCTAGTGCTGTTCACCATTACATTTATTTAACCTTGACAAGATACCTGTTTGTGCTGCTAGTCTGTAGTACATTGTATTTTCAAGTATGGGGACCTGGTTGGTTCATGCTTGTTGTCATGCTAAAGATTGTGTTTTTGCAGATGTCTTTATTCTCCCCTTGCTCCTGACAATATGTTACTCCCATTCTGGGAACTTTCTACCCATTCTACCTCAGATCCTTACCTGGATTGACCCCTTCTGGACCCTCTTCCTGCCTTCCTTCCCTAGAAGATTATTTAATTCACTCTTTGCTGCTTTTTAGCTGAGCTTTTAGAACTAGATCAATTTGCTTTGCATGCAAATATATTTCTTTGCTTAATAAAGATCATTTTGATTTTTAAAGCAGTATCTCTTGGTTATCTTTCTCTTCTGGGAAAGTGAGATGGAGTTATCTAGGGATCTATGTGCCCCAAGATGTTTGCCCACCTTTAGGGGAAAGAAAGACCTAAATTCGATAGAGTTCATGCTTTAGTTTACATTTGAGATTATTAAGATTAAAATTCTCTAGAGACTAATTTATAATTCTTAAATAGTGAAGGCGTGTTGGAGAGAAAAAAGGCACATCATCACATGCTCAGCCACTTAGCTAACCCAAGTTCATTACTCCTTGCATTTCCCATTCACCCAGATGCTCCATTAGAAGAGTGAGCTCTGCTTTCTAGGAAAGCAGTGTGTGCTGCTTCTTAAATCCATAACTTATACCTCCAGTCATGTCACTTTTTCTGGGTCTTCCTTGTTGGACAGATGTGACCTCAGTCCAGGTCAGAGGCTAGTCTTCCAGATGACAGGAGTCACATTGGACAAGAGGAAAGCATCTTCCTGGATGCCAGGGAGCCACAAGGTGTCCTCCTTATACTAATAAACCTCAAGCCTTACTCTTAACCCAATTAAAGGGTGGGGTCTGAATGAAAACCCAAATCACTAGAGAAACACTCTAAGGGTGATCTTATCATACCAAGAAAAGGGGTACAAACTGGAGTTCAATTCTCACAAGATCAAACCTAGAGTAATTTTCTTTGCGGTTTCCATTAATTGTTTTTAGGTCTGTTCTTAAGACAAATATCATGAAAATGAAACTTTTTATGCAAAAATATCAATAGCTGGTTTATGTATAATAGCAAAAAATGTAATAATTTCTAACAAGGGATAGAAATTAAGTGGTATTAAATTGGTTGAGGTAGATTTATATATATGTGTATATATCTATGTACATAGATATATGCATGTGTGTTTATATGTGCATATATGTTATATATCTATTTGGGAGTAGACAGAAATCAAAGGAAGCATCAAACTATAGAAAGTTATGCAGAGTTGTACAAAAATCAGTAGAATGATGACATCTACATTGAGTCCAATTTGAGATTAGTATTTTTTAATGAAACATTTGTTAGTTTCTGTTCATCTATGTAGTTCTCCTATGTAAAATAATATAGGGTTTAGGTGAAGATTATTTCTTAATTTATATATTTTCAGATCTTTGATGTGAACAATAATTTACAACTTTTTCATAAAAGTAGAAGTTAAACTAATCACTATCTAGATATAACTTGAAGTTCTTCCCATCCCTGGTAATAAGTCCACTACTGTATATCAAAATATTCATAACAGAAGAATCTTTCACTGAGTGTCCTCATGCCCATCCCTGGGTGACTAACAACTAGTTCAGTTCATCCAACACAAGGGAAAGGTCCTCATTGTAGGCGGGTAAAGGAAATTGCAGGAAAGGGTTGTCCACAAAGACTGGAAGTGACATTACCTTCAGATTAAGTAGTTTCTGCTGGAATGGCTCCTTCAGAGCTCTTAGGCTTTCACTGGAGAAAGGGTTTCGAAACAGACCAAGATGGGACAGTCTCCTGCATTTATGCAAGTTTGGCAAGATTTTACAAAAGTGAGTGTCCCAAAGATTACATTTTACAACATTTAGAGATATCAGTGAGTCTGAGGCTGCTTCTAGTAATTCCAGGAAGGCGTCTGTTAAGCTATTGCCTGAGAGGTCCAGTTTTACAAGATTAGTCCCATGGTGACTTTGGACCAGGCAGATGAGGTCTTCATTGGTCAAAAAGCAGCTCAACAAATTCAAGGCTTTCCAGGTCACCTTCAATGCCACTGAAAAGAAAATGAAAATAAAGGTATAATTTATCCATTGAAATCCAGAGATCTATTTCTAGCTCTACTCCTATCCAATTGCCAAGTTAAAAACTTCCAGCTTTAACAAGATCACACCTCTGCTGAATATTTTTGACTTCTTGTTGGGAAATTTAAGTTTTGACTAAGTTAAGGGCATGAGAGCTAAAGCAACAAACACCAACTTAGAAAATGGGCAATACTAAGGAGTAAACAAAGTTAAAACAAAAAGTCTATTTAATGACTTTCAAAAATGAACCTCATAGTAAAAAAGACAACAACTTGCATATAGAAAAAGAGCAATAAGAAAAAAACCTGCAGTTGGATGTTGTGGGAAATATTGAGCCCGAGAAACACAGGAAGATTGATCTGGAAGGGGTAGGGTAACTTGGATGTGAAAAAAGATAATATTGGGAATGGGGAATAATAATAAACTGGGACATACCCACACCTCACAAGGGAAAGACAGACAGAGGAACACAGGTAAACCTAATAGGGATGTGAGGTTTGGGAATGGCAGTTAGTAACTGCCAACCTGCCAACCAGGGAAAACCAATGAAGTGGATTTCCTTAAACTAAGAAGAGACAAGAAGTGCTAACAAACTGGGTTTATTTGTAATAACTGAGGGAAGGAGAGGTGTATTTCTATTCTAAAGAATTAGCCTAATAGTTTAACTAACTAGATTTCTAACTAAGTTGGTCTCTAAACTAGGAAGGGCTGAAGAGGGGTTCTCACAGTACAGGTTCAGAGATGCTCCAAGCTGGTCAAAGATGTTACAGGACAAGTTCAAAGGCAGCCAGTTAATTCAAAGCAGACTCCAGGGAGTAAGGAAGATTGATCTGCTGTCCACCAACAGATAACCCAGTCCTTTCCTCAACCTAGGCCACAATGTTTCCTTGAAGAATATTCTTCTCAGTGGTATCCCATACTGACAGCTCCTTGGGTATTTGGCAAAAGTGGACCACATAGCCACAATACCTCCTTTCCTCCAGCTTGGTCAAACTCCTACACCTTTTCAAAATCCCAGCTTCATTCCATTATAGAACTCTTAGGTCTTTAAAGTCAACCTGGCAGCCTGGGTGCTAACGTTTAATCTCCCTTTTACAGTTCCCCCTTTGCACAAAGCCAAAATGTGTTCCACACAATATTTTGGTATTTGTGTACTACAAACTTAACTAAAATTCTACCCCATAATAACAACCTACAGTAACTCTATCTAATGCTATCTTACTCTACCATACACTAGGGATTTTAACAAGGAAAGGTAAAGGGAAAAATACATTGAACAGTTAAATAGTTCAAAGCACAAAACAACAAGTAACAATGCAAAATTTCTAACAAAATTAACAAAATCAACAGAAAATATGAAATATCAACACAAAAGTCAAAACAAACATCAAACACAAACTCCTAATCTAATACAGAAATATTCTACTAATAAATGCAAACAATTTTGGAAAATACATATTTAACACAACATTGCATAAGTTTTTACATAAAAAATTTATCAAACTCACTTATACAAATTACATTTAAATTTTTGCAACTCAAGTAATAGCAAATTATTCACAGAATTTACATTTATATATACACATGACATGTACACATTATATACATGTATGATATACATATGTGTACATATAATATACATAGAAAATATACATATGTACACCTTTTACATATAATACTTACACTATAATACAATTTATAATATATACATACTACTTACACATCTATTTACATTATTTTGTGATATATGATGTGTAGTATATATTCTTCATGTAATGCAATTTTGTTATGTTTGTATCTGCACTGTAATATACATTAGTACTTTATGTTATCCTCTAATCTAATCTGATACTATTCCTACTTCACTAAACTATTCTAAACTATCCCTATGATATTAGTATATTAGTCTAAATAAATCTTACCTAACTAGCTGATCTTTGTTAGTAATTATCCTTTGTTAGTACTTATCCTATAGCTAATTCTAATTTTTGTTAGTATTTATACATTGTTTTATTCACAAGGAATACAATGTATCCTAACATGTTTGAGTTGTATGTATCTGATTGACATGTTGTTCCTTTGCTATATTGTATTGCAACATGTTACTGTTGGATGTATGATACCTACCGAAACTTCAGATCTCCTTCAGATTCCTTTTTCCTTATGATGTTCCATTCCTCAAGGAAATCTTCTCTTCATTTCTCCTCTTCTCTTCTCCATTGAAGTTCTTGATAGTTTTATGTGCAATGTTGGATGCATATGAGTATGTAGTGATACTATTTACATTACCCAAAATACTTCCAAACCATTTATCCAAATTGTTCATGATTAATTCTTTTCTTTAGGAAAATCCTTGAAAACAAAGTTTTTATCAGTTCAATTTTATAAGTTCATCAGTCTGAGTACAATGTCCATAAATCCTGAATCTTCTTCATCCATGTCCTCTTCCATCCAAATGTCCTCTTCCGCTGAAATGGTCCTCTTCTTACTGAACTTTCTGATTGCACACTGATTGACTGAAGATCTCAAATTCCTATAATTTCTTCTTCTTATTATTAATAATTTCTACATTTTCATCATCTATACCATGTGCTAATTTAACATGAGAACAATGATACCACAAATCTCTACCTAAAACTTTTACAGAAGATGGTGAAACTAATACAACTGTATAAGGACCTACCCAATTTTGTTCTGTTGCCAATGTTTTGCCAAAATTTTTCACATAGACCATATCACCTGGTTGAAAATTATCAAGAGAATAATCCAATAGACCAGATTGAATTAATACTCACATATCTTGTAATTCTCTTTGCCAAATTGCTTCATATTTGAGTGCTTTACAGCAGAGGCTATCACTTCCCAAGAGTGATGCATAAACAGCCTTACAAGTTTTTGCTTGCAGTGGAGCAAGTCCAAAGAGCATCTCATGTGATGATATATGTAGATCTGCTCTTGGTCTCGTACGTAGGTAAAACAAAGCTATGGGAAGAATCTCTGGCCATTTGAGATGAGTTTCAGCATAGTTTCCCAACCATAATCTTAAGTTCCCTATTCATACACTCCACTTGACCTGAACTTTGTGGGTAATGAGGAACATGATATTTAGTGTTATTCTTAGATTCTCATAGACTCTTCTAAGGATATCCTGAGTGAAATGAGATCCCTTATCTGAATCTATGGTTAATGGTACACCAAATCTAGGCACAATTTCCTTGAGTAACACTTTCACCACAAGCTTTGCTGTGTTGGTATTTAATGGAAAAACTTCAGGCCACTTAGTCTATATCAACTATCACAAAACAATACTTGTATCTTCCAGCTTTAGGCATACAGATATAATCAATCTGTAAACTCTCAAATGGACAATATGCTAAAGGCCTACCATTCAAACCTTTCTTTCTGAATGTACTTTGATTGAACTTTTGGCAGACTGGACAGCTATTACAGATTTTATTTGCAACAGTACTTATTCTAGGAGCAACCCATTGCCTCTTGATGGAATCCACAACAGCTCGTGTACCAAAATGACCTTTTGTGTGAGTGGCTGACACAAATAGGTATATAAGTCTTTTGGTAACAATGGTCTTCCTGTATCAGTAATCCATATCCCATGTTCTTTCCTAGCTCCAAATTTATCCTTCCATTTCTGGATATCTGAGTCTACCTAAGCTTTTTCTATATCATCAATAGATGTTAAATTCATTTCATATATTGGAGCTTTCTGGGCTGCATACTTCGCAGTGATATAAGCCCTCTGATTTTCTTTAGAGACTGAATCTCTACCACTAGTATGACTCTGACAATGAATTATTGCCAGTTGTTTTGGCTTTTGGATTGCTTTTAACAACTCAGCTGTTATTCCTGCATGAGCTATTGGTTTTCCCGATGCAGTAATAAAACCTCATTGTTTCCAGATCTATCCTGTTGCATGGCAAACAGAGAATGCATATCGAGAGTCTGTGTATTTACACTTTTACCTTCAGCTAGAAGACAGGTTTGCTTCAATGCCCCTAATTCCACACCCTGAGCACTAAGATTACTAGGTAATGAGCCATACCAGTGTGTCAAATTCTGTGACAACTGAAGCACCAGTACATCTGATTCCATTACATAAATATGATGATCCATCTGTGAATAATATCAAGTCTGGATTTTTGAGTAGAGTGTCTTTTAAATCCACCCTAGTGTAAGGAATAAAAATTTAGGTATTTATAGATATATATTAAAATTATGTGGCCGCCAGGAATCAACAATTCAGGTTGATTCCGTAATTAAATCAGACCCAAGTCAGCATCGGGGTTGAAGAGTTTATTTACAATCAGGTAGGTAAAAGTAGGGATAAAGAGAAAAAGGAGGTTAGAAGGCTAAATAAATGAAGCTGTAAGCCACAGGGCCCAACAGCCAGATAGGCAGAGTTTAGAATTGGCCCAGCTAGGCCAAGGAAGCCAGCCTAACTTACCCAATACAGAGTGTAAGCTGTCTGTGGTCTCAGGAGATGCTTCTTCTTCCAGTTCGAGACGGCAACTGCCCCCACAGCAAGTTCACTCACTTACTTAAAGAGATAGTGTCTTTCATCACTTCCTGTGGTCCACCTCTAATTCAAATGGACAAATGGCAGTTTCTACATTGATTTGGACTGCCCAAAGGGCAGTCCCTTATTCTTGATTTGTTACTTATTGTCACGTGTGGGTAACTCGTCTCCCCTCCCCACTAAGGGAGGTGGGAGTGACGTCATTAGCACGCCTGGGTTGAGTAGATTTTTGACTATTAATGGGATAGAGCTAATTCTATTTACACACTAGGCATATCTACAAGATCTACCTCAACGCATTCATGCAATGGCTCACCGTTCTTAGGAAAATCAGGAAGAAGAGTAGCTGGATTGAGTATGCTACATCTCTTCAACAGGATGTTCTCACTACTGAAGAGAATAATTTCATACTTAGATATTCGTTGGTCGGAATATGCTTGAGTATGAAACTTCCTCATTAGTGCTTCTATCTGATGTGAACAATCCCAAAACCAGATCAACTGACTTCTGGACTAACACAGCTGCTGCTGCTGCTACCCCCCTTAGACAGAGTACTGTCCAGGCAGCTACTGGATTGAGTTGACAACTGTAGTACCCAATGGGATGATAACCCTGTCCAAGAGTCTGTGTCAGCACACCAGAAGCTATACCTTTTTTTTGTTGACAAATAGCTGAAAAGGTTTCTCACAGTTTGAAATTCCTAACGCAGGTTCAGATAGAATGGTTTCTTTGAGTCTATTTAAGGCTACATGATGTTCAGGCTTTAGTTTCAGAGGTTCTGGTTCTGTATTCCTAGTCAGATCTGTCAAGAATTTAGTGATCTCACTATATGCAGGAATCCATTGTCTACAGAAACCAGTAGTTCCAAGAATAACTCTTAACTTGTTTTTTTAGTTTTAGGTACACTCAGTTTCTGAATGTCAGCTATTCTCTTTTGTGTGATACTTCCAGAACCCTCTGACAACACAAATCCAAGATATTGCACCCCAGGCAAAACCCATTGTAACTTCGCCTTGGAGATTTTATGCCCTCATTTGTATAACTCAAAAGAATTTTGCTGTCTCTAAGACACACCTTTGCATTTGGGGATGCTAAAAGAATATCATCCACAAAAATGCACCAATTTACTCTTTAAATTTAATTGTTTTTAGATCTCAAAGTCGAATTTGAGAGAACTGGCTAGGTGAGTCAGTATACCCCTGTGGAAGATGAGTCTATGTCCTTTTGGTTTTCTCCCAAGTGAAAGCAAAGATCTTCTGAGAGTTCTCATGAATTGGTATAGAGAAAAACACAGAGCATAAATCTACCACTATGAAATATCTAGCCTGACTTGGAATGGAAGAAATTATAGCAGCTGGACTAGGCATAACTGGATGAGACTTGATGACAATCATTTACTGCTCTTAGATCTTGAATAAAGCGGTAAACATGTTGGCCATTTTCATTGAGTTTTGGCTTCTTTATAGGCAAAATTGGTGTATTAAACTCAGAAAAGCATGGTATTATTATCCCTTGTTGAATTAGGGACTCAATAATTGGGAGTATACTGTCTATTGCTTCCTTAGTCAAGGGATATTGAGGCACACAAGGAACTAGTACTCCCTTTGTCCTCACCCTGACTGGAGTAGCTAATTTTAGCAACCCAACATCTGTGGATGATCTTGACCACAAATCCTTAGGTATATCCTCAGGTATTGGATAGATAGTATCTAAGTCATCCTCTGTACTGTTAGAATCTAAGAAAAGCAATGGAAAGGCCTTCAAAGATTCCTCTGGGAAATGTAAAGAAATCACCAGATACAAAGAAATCACCAGATACATTGGATAGTAGCCCGTAATTTACATAAAAGATACCTCCCTAAAAGATTCATTGGACATTCTGGAACACACAGAAATGCATGTTCTACAGAAAGGGGTCCAAGGGTTAGCATTTCTGGTTGCAATTTAGCTTTCTGAGTTATGCCTGTAGCACCAACTACATCCATTGTACTAACAGCTCTACAATTTTCAGGAAAACTTTTCAAAACTGATTTAATTGCTCCCATGTCAACAAGAAGATAATAAATCTGGTCTCCAATAGTTACAGACACATGTAGTTCTGTGCTATTGGGAGGTTGAAAAGTTTCCAACACAGGAGCTAAAACAGTAACATCATACAAAGCTCAGCTATTTCCTGTCCATCCAAGTTAACATCTTCTTGAGTTACAGAATTTTCTCAGGATTTTGCATCTTTGGTCCTTTTCACCTCTATTCTGGTATTATTGTTCTTATTTACAAACAAATTATCCTTAATTAAATCACAATTTCCATTATTCTTCTCAATTACACAATTACTCAAACTTCCAACACAATTTACAACACTATTTTTCTTTTTCTCACAATTATTTATACCACTAATTAAATTACCAACACCAAGTAAATCATTATCAATCTTAGTCAAATTATTATGAACACTAGTTAAATTACTACTAACAGTGAGTAAATTACCATTAACATTAAGTAAATTACCACTACCATTCATAACACTGTTTAATTTAGTTAAATTAGCAGTAATATACCACTTAAAGTATCATTCCTTCCTTTTAAATTACCATTTACATTGATCCTTTCATTTCCCTATTCCATATGAATGCTAACCTTATCATTTGTATTCTCTGTAACTTCCATGTCCTCCAACACTCATTTCTTTCTCAGACTATCACCTCTCTCCTGACTTGCCCTCCCTCCCTTCCCTATATTGCTCCTCTGGGGAGCCAGTTCAACTGAACTCTATTCTCTACTATTGAATTCCTTAAACCCTCTTATCTAGCATTGTATTACAAATCCAAATCCAAATCCCACCAGCTACTTTCTTCACTCCTATTCAGAAGTGGCTTGAATAGAACTAAAGAAAATTATAAAATTGAGTTGATTTGGTCTATTTCAAATTTAAGTTAGGTGATTTCATTTGGAAACTCATTGCAGCAAAGCAATACCTTTGCACTTTCCTAATCACTTTGCTATCCCACTCACCACCATGGCTATTCCATACTCTTCATTCCTCCTCAAGCCTCCCACCCCACCCCTTCCTCTACCTCTATCAGATTAAGGAACTTGCTACCTATTTAACAAAAAATTTGAGGCTATTGGATGAGAAGTTTCTCTTCTTTTTTTTCTCAGCTCACATCACTCAAACATCTTCTCTATGTCCTCTTTCATTCCTGACTCTGAAAAGGTAGCTTTTCTCCTTGCCAAGGGCAAGTCCCTCTCTATGAACCTTTGATATCAGAGCTTACTCGCTGTCTACCTTATGCCAAAACTTTCTGTGTCTGCATATCTTTATTCTTGCCTTATGTTCTCTTTCCATTAATCCTTAACTCGTAACCCATTTTCACTCAGTCCTTGGTTCCCCTTTCTAAGTGTCCAACCCACTAGAAATATTCGTGAAGCTGCTGGATGGCTTCATCTGGCACCCAGCGTGGATTGACACCTGAGAGGAAGACTGCAGTGCAGGACCCGGGACGGTCAACGGACCTCAGGTGGCCTCTGGGGTGAGTCACTGACCACTAGAAAATGGGTCAGAAACTTTCTTCTCACACTAGTTACATATGATAGCTAAAATCCTTAGTGCACAGGCAAGGATACAGAGTACCAGAAGCTAAACTTCAGGCATTGTTTAAGGTAATTTTGAAATGTGATCCCAAGTTCCTAGAAATATAAGTACTCAATGTACAACAGTGGGACCAACTTGGACAGACTTTAAAGAAAGCGCAAGAAAAGGGACTTAGAGTTGCATCATCAGTATGGTTAACTTGGAAGGTAGTTAGAACAGCTTTAGAGGCAGAAACCATTCAAGGTTCATTGTCCCAACCTGCCTCACTCTTAGACTTTCCTTCTAACCTGAATTTCGTCTATCTTGCTCCACCCATCCCTCTGATGACTTCTTTTCCTTCACAGAATCAAGCTGACTCTCAGCTTGACCTTCCCCTCGAGCTATCTCCTGAGCTCCAGCCTTCAAAGGCTGATTCTCCGATTCTGCTTATTGCTTCCACACTTGTGCTTACTGATCCTCTACCTACCCTAACCTCTCCACTTTCATTTGTTCCTGCTGACTCCATCCCTCCACCATCTTACTCAGTTTCTCTTAGAGCCCATAGGCTTTCTGACACTCAGTTTATTCCTCCTCCACCTCATGCAGCTTCTCTTGACTCTGATGAACTGACTAGTGCTCAGCCCACACCTTTTCTTCCTCCTTCTCCACTCAGTACTAACTGCAGCTTTACAACCAGCCTAAATCTAGAAGAGAAAGCAGAGAAATCAGCTTCTCCAACAGAAATTAAAAATAATCCTGAGAATGCAAAAGTAAACTTAGAAAAGCAGAAAGATGTTGAATTCCAAACTCTTGAAGCTCTCAGGAATAGTGTCATTCAGTATGGTAATGCAGCCCATGACACCACGTCACTGATAGATGAGATTAGCCAGCAATCTCTACCACCAGATTTTTGGTATGAATTAGTTGGATTTGTGCTTAATGCCAAAGATTTCATAATATGGAAGTTATTGTTTCAGGAATTATGTGAGGAACAAGCTAGAATCAACAAAAAACACAATGTAGATATTGCCTATGATGAATTAACTGGCACAGGTAAATTTAGAAGTCTTACTAGGCAATTGTTATATTCAGAACAAACCTTTAATCCAATTGGACTAGCTGCTCAAAGAGCATGGCAGATTGTAACTACAAAACGCAATGCTACAGGTTTCTTTGAGGAGACAACTCCTCACTAAGCGGCTATAAAAGCATGTCAAGACATAAAAACTTTAGACCATAAGAATCTGATGGCAGATCGATTTAAAAAGACAAAACCTGTCTGCTTTGCTTGGTACAAAGCTGGACATTTTACAGGATCCTGTCCCAAATTAAAGTTGAAGTGGACTCATAAATTTTTCAAAGGGTGTCCCAAAGTACAGCATTGGGCCTCACCATATCTCCTGAGAACACAGACTAGGACAGCTACAACCAAACAGCATTTAAACTGTTTGGGGGGCCAGCCTTGAGCCCCTTAAAAATTCAGGGCACCAGAGATAAGTCTTTGATTCCCCCAAAATTTAACTCAGGTAAGAGTAGAAGCCTCATTTCTCAGGGACTAAAAACCTGCCCTGAGGTCATTGGTGAAAATACTAAGGGAAAGATACTAGTCAAATCCAAAGCATTTCACATTTTTTCAATTGGAAATGACAAAAACCTTGCACAACCAATTCTATCTCCAAATAAATCTTTGCTAAATGCAAAAGTTAGTGTGAAGTCAAATTTAAAATTAAACATTTCAAATTTAAATTGGACACAGCAAATTACGAATAAAAGATTGATTATGTTCTACATGAAAAGTAAGACATTTTCTGGTATTTTTTATATATCACGGTCTCTTTGGGAAAGAGATTTTATCTGAAGTAAATTTTAGTCTAAATACTAAGTACTATAGCACAAAAAGACTTTTCAATTAGACACATGCTTAAGATCATAGCACAGACTTGTAATATCATATGTGACTTATATGTTGTTTATCTGAAAAAAATTAAACTAATGCAAGATACAGAAACTGTTCTGTTCTTTCACACCACACAGAATGCAATCTTGCAAAGTTAAAAGGAAAATTTTATTTGCTCTCACAATCTCCATAGACCTCAGACAGAGAGAATTTCAAAGGCAAATGGCCTAGTAACCACTGCTTTGCAGTGTTGTACCCAAATTTTAATACCTAACCCAGGTTCATGGCCAAAGGAAGAATCACACTGACAATGCAATATGCGAGAAGAGGCTCATTCTTTACTAGCAATGATAGCTAGGGTTGCTAGGCAGAGAGGCATGCCTGAAGGACCCCTTGGAATTCTCAGCCAAGAGTTTATATAGAAATGTTTGGGGAAGGGGGTTGGTACCTACATAATTATCAAGGTAGTGTCAGGGACAGGTGGTCAGGAAGCATCTGGGGAGGGGGGGTTTCAGGGTCAGGGTCAGAAGCATTTGGCAAATATACATTAAGTAGGCAAATATTGTAAAGCAGGCAAACATAGACAAACATTCCTCAAGAAGGTTAATATTCATCAGATAAGATAGCTTCAGTTTTAGGTTTATGATAGGGGGAGATAAGGAAGACTGTGCTGGGAAACCTTGGGGGCTGGGGGTAGCTTGTCCAGGCCAGAAATAGTTCAGTAGACTACCAGACTGATTTTTAAATCCAACAGCAGGAAACGGTTAATTTGTTCTCAATATTACATCAGAGTGCAAAATTTTGTGAACCTCAATTTTCTATACAAGTCAATGAAATTGATTGGCAATGCAAATCTTGTGCTCCTTATTCTGACACTCCTCAAGGAGGCAACTGCAAAGTTGTAAGACCTGCACAATTGTGGCAAAAGGATGCATTACAATATGCCTCTTTTGTAAAAATAAAAAATGGATATGTAATTGGAGATAATTACTCTCATGCTGTATGGGCGAAAGCTCAAAATGGAGAAGTATGCAATGTTGTTGCACAACTTTCAAATATTTTTGCACATTTGGCTATTCCAAAACAGTTAAAAAATTGGAATAATAATGCTTATACCAGCAAGAGATGGGCAAAATTGGACAAATCATGGAACATCTCTCTTAAGGCTGGTATCCCAGGAAATTGGGAATTACCAATTGGGAAAAGAGTTAAAGGAAATATAAAAGCCCAAATTCAAAATTCAAAAAGCCCAAATTCAAAACCAAAAAGGATGTTATCAGGCACTTTCTAACAAACCAGTTCCAAGAAAAAGACCCAATGAGTTTTTCATTTGGGGTGGAGATTTTGCTTCTAATTTTCACAGGTATCAGGAATGCATGGAAGAAAACCAGAGTCATCAAGCATTCCCAGAAAAGACCAATCCAGAGAGCAGAGAAAGCAGATGTCTGTCCAGCACTAACCATAGGACAGCACAGCTACCAGATCCCATAAAAACAGCATATGAGCAAACGAGGCACAGCCACTGACTTGAGAACAAGTCTAATGAACTATCCACACAGATAAACTTTTTCTTTAAGAGACAGTTTAACTGCAAAAGACTTATTAACTTGCTTAGACATTTTATTCTAAAAGCATATGGGTATTTATTGAAGATCAACTTTTTACATGCACCCAAAAAATTTAAACTGTATTGTACAATATATATCTTGCAATTATTTTTGTTGGAATTGTTCCATGTTACTCAAATTTGATCTGAAAATTATTTTCATAATTGGAAATGTCACCTATACCAACGTTACTGCTTGTGTATTTGCTCCCTATGTGATGTTATTAGGTGACAATCTTTCCATCACAAAAAATGAAAAGGGACTGTATGAAATTCAATGCTTGAATTGTCAACTAAACCAATGTGTAGATTCTATGCAAAAGAATGCTTTTGTAGCTATCATGTATCAACCACCATTGGTGTGGTTGCCTGTGAATCTCACAGAAACTTGGGCTTCTACTCCAACTGTTAATTTTGTTCAAAAGGCATTTAACCACATAATACATCCCTCCAAACGTTTGATATTATCTATTATTGGAGCTCTAGTCTCCATAATCACTCTTATCACCTTGCTAGCCACAGCATCAGTTGCATTATCTAGCTCTATTCAAAACCAAGGTTTTATACAAGAGGTTGTATCAAATTCATCTGAACTTTGGCACACCCAGCAAAGTCTTGACCTCCCTTTTAAAGATGAATTAGAAACCTTGAAAGACATGGTATTTTGGCTTGGAAAAGAGGTTGAAGCCTTACACACTAGGATCAATTATCCATGTCATTACAACCAAACAGGATTTTGCATTACACCTTTAAAATATGATAATGTCTCTTATGAATGGCAAACCGTGGTACAGCACATAAAAGGTGCTTGGGGGCATCATAATAGCACATTAGATATTGTACATTTGCAACAAATTAACAATTTAGACCAAATTGTTTATGAGCAAGAAGCTAGGAAAATTGCTGCTAAGTGGGAAGAAACTCTGACTTCCCTCAACCCAAGTAATTGGTTTGGCAAAATCAATCTGGCCAGCATTGGCAACTACATCATTTTATCTTTTATTCTTATTGTTCTACTTATAATCTGTAGAAGAAGATGTATAAATAAGGCTTCTATTGAAAGCATACAACCAATAATTCCAAAATCTCATCTTAACAATCCATTGTACAGACATATTAGGGTATAATATTTAGACAAAACTACAATATTATTGTAATATTGGCAGTTTCAAAATCTTACATTGGTTCGATTATTCTCTTATTATTGGTTCGATTGTTCTCTTGCAAACAGAAATTGTTTCTATTCTTCCAAACATAAGTCATAACAGCTTTTAGTCAGCCTTTATAATATGTATTTTCTGTAATTAGACTTGAACTATTTTTGTAATGTTATAACAGTACATTAGATACTGTTCACTTGCATAAGAAATTGTTTCTATTGTCCTAAATGTATATATGTGTTAATTCTCTTAACCTGTTTATGCTATATTTGCAAAAAATATATATGTATATGTCTTTGCTAGAATTTAACTTGTATAAAAAACTATTTGGATAGAAATTGCTAAAACAAAAAAAACCTACCTTTTAATTGAAAGGCAGATATAATGATTCAGCAACCAAATAGTATGTTATAATTTGGGAATATTTGTACTTTTGTATTTGCATCAATTGTTGTATTATCCTGTGTTGAAAAACCCTTTACCTGGTGAAAAATCTCGTGCACTCACACTGTGAATTTGGTTTAGGAAACTGATCTCATTTTGAGTGAGAAACTTTTGGTTGGCTAAAAAATATTTCCACATGAAATGTGAGCCAACAGTCTAACATTTTTCATTATTTTATTTTTCATCTGCAATGAGGCATTTGATTTTTTTTTCTTTCCCTTTATTTTTCCCATTTTATTTTTTCACTCTACTTTGGATACTGATGTATATGGGAATCAGTACCAAGATTTTGATTTTGTAGATTAAGATAATTTTTTATATATTGGCCCTATTTGTTTATCCAAAGGCTTAAGGATGTAGGAACCTGCAAGTATTTGGTAAACATCACAGGCCTAGTATGAATTATTATGTCTGATTTCAGAAGTAGGGACCACGATAGAGCCGTTACAACTTGCCAGAAAGCCTAAGATTGAAAGAGACCTAAAATCCATATAAGATAGATGGATGTCGGTTGCTAAGGTCCTGGTTGGAGGTAAAAGGACACAGTGTTTTGACACCCTCAAACGCAGGTCGGCCTTCTACCAAGTTTCCAACTAATATCTCAATGTGGCTGGCATCTTAGCTCCACCATCCAGTAAATCTGACATAAAATCAGACAAGGGAATAAGACTTCCCTTTCGGCTCAAACTAGATCCTTCTCTCACTTTAAGACTTGACAACTTCCTACACCCTTGACTGCCAATGGATAACATGCTATACTATATGTCCCACAGGTTTGTGGAACTTATGTTTCACATTAATTCGGGCCTTCTTACATTTTCTGATTTGAAATTTTATTTTCCAACATTATATATATATTTTTTAACAAGAATCTTGATTGCTAGATTTCACTTTGCATCTTTTTCAAATTTTTAATCCTCTTCCTACAATTACAGTTTTTACTTTTTTCTTTGAGATTTTCCCTTTTCCCTTTTCCTTTTAGAATTTTCCATTCTTTTTTGTTTTTAAATTCATTAAGTTTTTTTCCACTCTAATAATTTTTCTTCTTTTTTAATAAAAAAAGGGGGATATGTAGCAATCCAGGTATATATTAATTGTGATATTATTTTAAGTATTAAAAAAAAAACTTAACTCTTATACTGCTAATGATTGATCTCAGTAACTTTGAGTCAAATTGCCAAATCCCTAGCCCTTCCCTAAGGCTACACCCCAGAAGAGAGTCAGTTATCTCAGTCTCCTTACTTTTCCTTCAATGATCAATTAACATAGGTATCAAACTTCAGTAGATGCCTTAGGCCATATCCACCCTGGATCCCAATCTTAGCTCTACCTATTGTTTCAGGTTTTGGCAGTTTGCATTTTATGATGATTACCTCATAAAGTTAATGTATCAGGCCACTGGCCTCTCCCCTTCCCCCCATACTGTTGTAACCCCAATAAAAGTGACAAGACATCAGTTGGCAAGAGAGCTCTTAACCATCAGAGCTCCTAACCATGAAGCTCTTGACCATCAGAGCTTACTCGCCTTCTGTCTACCTTATGCCAAAACTTTCTGTGTCTGAGTATCTTTATTCTCGTCTTACGTTCTCTTTCCATTAATCCTTAACCCGTAACCCATTTTCACTCAGTCCTTGGTTCCCCTTTCTAAGTGTCCAACCCACTAGGAATCTTCATGAAGCTGCTGGACGGCTTCAGATATCAACCTCTTTAATCTTCTTCAAAGGATATCCCCACCATCATTTTGTTCATTCTTAACTTCAGTCTCTCTTCGTTTACCAGCTCAATTCTTGTCACCTAAGACATACATATGTCTTCTCCAGAATCTGCTTGATCTTGACCATTGCGCCTCTACTCATTGTCTGATATTTTTCTTCCTCTTTTAGTCTACACTCTTCAAGAAAGCCGTCTATAGTATGTTTCCATCTCTTCTCCACCCTTCCCTTATAATTTGGCTTCAAACCTAATCATTCAACTGAAATTGCCCTTCTACTCCTTTACTCCACCACTGGCAAAGAAAGAAGAACAAAGCTCTGGCCATATCTTAAAAATTTATGCATCTTTGAATGCACTGTCTATTCCCCTCTTTGTCTAGAGATGAGTGGCGTATTTCATCATTTGTCCTCTGACACATTTAAGTATAAACAAGGCAATCTTTTTTTCCTTTGGCATCTGGCACCTCTACCTATAAGATCCTTAGAAATATTTTTATACTCTTCCTCATTTACCTCATTTTACCTAGCACAGGACTAAGCATGTAGGAGACTCTCAGAAACTTGGTGATTGGTTGGTTGTACCTTTATCTCCACAAGCATTTCATCTTCCCCTAAAAGACACCCGGCATCCGATAGATTTATTCCAAAAATTCATTCTCTTCATCTCCCTTAATTATTGCCTGTGGGACTAGCAAGCCCCTATAGGCCCAAACTCTTGAATGGTGAAGGAAATGTCAGCTAAATAGGTTAATATTGATTAATTAGTACAATACAGGAAATCCAGGTGTAATCCCTTCAGCATCTAACAGTAATAATGGAATTAGACACAGGTGTCTTAGTGTAACAATAAGGTAGTATTGGCAGGGAGGTTATGAGAAGGGTCCCAGAAGAAGAGAGTTCAGTGTGACCTCAAGTAATACATAGAGGACCCTCATTAGGTGTATGTACTATTTGGCCATTATATTTTTATGATTGGACTACTCCCTGGGAAGTCTTCAGGTGAGTGGATGGTTGTTGGGCATTCTCAGTGCCAATACTGTAGGGTCTGGGTATTTAGAGGTAACATCTGTTAGTGAGAAGGAGGAAGGGATAGAAGCAGAAAGAGTCATCGGTCATGGGTTCTAGGGGGGGTTCTGTTGTGAAATCATTGTGATGACAGGCAAATCTTTTCCTCTTTTGGGGGCCTTGCCTTTCCTCTTGTTTAAAATGAGAATTGGACTCGGTAGACTTTAGTGTTTTTTCCAGTTCTATGGCATTTTAATATTCTTTGGAATGAAGTAGAAAGTGTTAGGTTCCCTGTGAATGGAGAAAAGGTATTTGGGGGACAGGAAGTGAGGTGGAAGTGGTCAGGGAACTAATAGGGATTTGATGGGAACGGCTGAGAGGCAGTCAATCATTTTTCCCTGACATTTTCCCTTTTCAGAATTGATGAACATATTTACATATCATTTTAAGCTCTAGAAACTTCCTTTCCTCATCAATCAGTGAGGGAGGTAGAATAAATTTTGCTGTCCTCATTTCACAGACAAAAAACCAGAGGCTCAGAGACCTTTAGCAACTTAGCTGATATCCTACAGCTAATAAAGTGTCTGACTTGGCAACAAGTCTCCTGACTTTAAGAAGAGTGCTTCTTCTACACTAGGAGGCTGATAGTAATGTTATTAGTTGGGATAGTAATAGTTTTTTCAGACTATGCTTTGATAAGGGATTAGAAAAATCTACCTAATTCTAATTTTATAAATTGACCAAAGAGGTTTGTCAGGGAGGAGTTAGGACAGACTGGCAAGAGAGGCATCGAGGTAAATTCAACTTAATCAATATTTGTTAAGCACTTATCATGTGCTGGATACTGTGGATACAAGGACAAAAGAATAGGTGGTCCTGGCCCTCAAGAAGTTTGTTTTACTGGGGAGGGGAGCAAAGAGATAAAGCATGTACACAGACACAAAAATGTAAAGTCAACTTGGCAGGGATTTTCCAGTGGGGGAAAAATATTTCTTTGGACTTTTTTTTTAAACCCTTACCTTCTGTCTTAGAATCCTTAATGTGTCTTGCTTCTGAGGCAGAAAGGCAATAAGTAAGGGCTAGGCAATGGGGGTTAAGTGACTTGCCTAGGGTCACCCAGGTGGGAAGTTTCTGAGGACAGATTTGAACCTACGCCCTCCCATTTCTAGGTCTGATTCTCAATCCACTGAGTCACCTCATTGCCCCTGACTTTTTATTTAAAATTTTTGGGGGTGTCATGGACTTCTTTGGCAGTTTCAAAGTTTAAGGAAAAAAAAGTTTTAAAATTATTTATCTCCGGGGCAGCTGGGTAGCTCAGTGGATTGAGAGTCAGGCCTTGAGATGGGAGGTCCTAGGTTCAAATCCAGCCTCAGACACTTCCCAGCTGTGTGACCCTGGGCAAGTCACTTGACCCCCATTGCCCACCCTTACCGCTATTCCACCTAGGAGCCAATACACAGAAGTTAAGGGTTTAAAAAAATTATTTATCTTAGATATATATTTTTAAGTGCAAACTAGAACAGAAAGGATTACAAAGGAAACCAATTATATTGAAACAGTAATTAAAATATTAAACATTTGATAGACCCTAGGTTAACAACTCCTGCTTTAAATGTTTTATTCATAACTTAATACTGAAAATCAATACAATCAATAAACTTGTTTAATTTCTCTTTTTATTTAATTTCAGTGAATTAAGTATATAACACTGTTTTAGTCACTCCCAAGTTCTCATCAGGGTTTTTTTGTGATCTCTGGGCTGAGGGCAGCTCTTCCCATAAAAGGCTTCCTTTAGGCATTAAGCTCTCACATCAGAGTAAAACTCTGGAAAAAAATCTCTAAAACACAGCATACATTTAGCTCATTTCTAGAGTCCCCTCAAAAGAGCTGAACAGAAAACCCTCTAAAAAGAGACGTTCAGTGTGAAAAATGTTTCAGTTATTGGATATTTGTTCCTTTCACCATCCAAGAAATACTTAACACAAAAGAATTAGAAGCATACATTAGTGAAAAAGTAAGCCTAAAAAATAATTTAATATCACCATTATAAAAAAACCTGAACTCAATTCTCTTTCCAGCCCCACTTCCATCCACTGAGAAGGCAAGCAATTTGATATTATACATTTGAAATCATGCAAAGCATATTTCATTTTAGACACACCACAAAAAGAAAAATAAAGCGAGAAATTAATATTTCAATTGGCACTCAGTTCCATCAGTTCTCTCTTTGGAGGGGAATAGTACTTTTCCTTTGGAATTATCCTGAATCACTATATCGATCAGAGATGCTAAGTCTTTCACAGTTCATCATCATTACAAAGTTGATTTTACTGCATACAATGACATCATGGTTCAACTCTTCTCACTTTGCATCAGTTCATAGAGGTTTTCCCATTTTTTTTTAAACACCCTCCTGATCATTTCTTATAGCACAAAAGTATTTCATCACAGTCATATGCTATAACTTGTTCAGTCATTCCTCATTTGATGGGCATCCCCTCTATTTCTAATTCTTTGCCACAAAAAGACTTGCTATACATATTTTTGTACAAACAAGTCCTTTTCCTTTGATCACTTTGGGGTACAAACCTGAGTCAAAGTTTTTTTATAACAGTTTTATAGCTCTTTGGACATAATTCCAAATTGTTCTCAAGAATGATTGGACCAGGGGAGCATGGACTAGCTTATCTATCTAGGTTTGTCTAATCTATGGATAAGGGAAAAAGAGAGAAAATATCTCACCCTGACCTTTGTGTCACAGCAGAATTTGATTTGAGGCATTATTTTAAAGTTGTTTGGATGAGAATATTGGGAAAGTTTGGCTGGATTATTGCCTCTACTCTTTTGCCTCTGCCTCTGGGCAGTTGGGTTTTTTAAATACTTTAGCAGCATCAGCAAATAGTGGTATTTTCACATGGATATTTTTGACTTCAAAGATCACAACAAACGAGCACTTCCCTAAAGGATAGAACCCTCTTTGGGGTCATTATCACTCTTGGGTTATGGTCTGTAAGCAGTACAGCTGGGGTGTCTTTAAAGTTACCTGTCTAATTTTTTTTTTTATTTGAGAGAGAGCCATTGAGGTTTTTTCCCCCCCTCAGGAAGAAAAGGCAAAATATTTTTAGACTTTTTGATCTCTTAATTACTCTTGCTTTTTTTTCTTAAAGAATATTAAGTGAGATTCCTCTCAGGGGATAAGGGATAATATGGAATTCTGGCAATATAAAAATAAGACAAAAGATCTTTTAAAAAGAAAAGGTAACATGCTGAGGGACTTATGGAAAAGAATGCTACCCACATTCAGAGGAAGAACTACAGGAGTGGAAACAGAAGAAAAACAACTGCTTGAACACATGGGCTGAGGCAGACATGATTGGGGATGCAGACTCGAAACTACCACACCAATGCAACGATCAACAATTTGGAAATAGGTCTTGATCAATAACACATGTTAAAACCAGTGGAAATACGCATCAGCCATGGGGGGGGGACTTCAGGGGGGTGAAGGGGAAAGTAAGAGCATGAATTATGTAACCATGTTAACTTTTCTAAAATATAAATATTAATGAATGTTTTTAAAAAAAGAAGAGGTAATAGCAAACATCACCTCATAATATTTTATCTTAACGACCCTTATCTAACTTTGAATTCTGAGTATAAGAAATCATTTAATAATTATACTCACTAAGTAGATAAGTAATAGAATTGGATTGGGGTAAATTGGTTGAAAACATAATTGGTCATTTCCTTATGCTCATTTCCTAGAATGGCTGATAAATTATTTATTTGAGAGTATCCATATAGAACAGTATTGGTGAAGGTTTTCAAGTTCACATGCCCACACACTGCAAGTTCAGACTGCCTTCTGAGCCCCACCATAACCCCAGAGCGTCGAGGGGGGAAGTGCTTACCTTAGGGGGCCACACAGAGGGTAGGACATGCTAAAATGTCCTCAGGAACTGGGAAGAGGGGGAACAGAGCAGCTCCCCCATGCTGGCCCCAGCATGAGTGCCAATACATTGTCAACACTGATATAGAGTCTCATCATTGAGTTAATAGGGTGATATCTTTATGTACCATATAGGAGTATTATTCTTTCCCACTCAATGACTTTCTCAGTATCATGAAGAAGGAAAATACTAAAAAGAATGAATCCATTATATCTTGTGAGAAAATAGAGATTATAAACATATGCAGTGGTAGGTAATTGAAACAAAAATATTACAGAAACCACACCAAAGCTCATCTCCAGTAGTGTTCCTGGGTTTCACTTATTGGCCTCTCTACATAATGGTTTCTACCATTAAGTTCTCTTGAGTTAGGCTCTGTTAAGTGTTTTTTTCTTTTTATTTCTAGCCCTTAGCACAGTGTTAGGCACAGAGGAAATGCTTAACAAGTCCTCCTTGACTGAATAATGGTTTTTAATGCCCTACCACTTATGCAATTTTGCATTTTTCTCCCCTGTGTTTGATCAAGGAGCTGAGATTTCTGACTATACATCCCAGAAATGCTTAATAAAGAGAAGAAAAAATGCATAAGCAGACAAATATGTCAAAAGATATGACCACCAAGGTCCAGGTTGACAATTCTATGAAAATCAGAGTCAGAGATACAGAATCTATACTACTATTCAGTATTCTCCCTTAAAAACTAGCTTTGAGTTCAAGAGAAAGTACCCTGTGGGTCTGCTTTCCTAACTCTAACCCAGGAACCCCCATCAGAGTGCTTCACATTAATAGTCATCCAGAGGACACAATAACTAAAATCTGTGGCATAGTAAGGATAATATATACAATACATTCCTCTCCTCATAAACCTGAGGGCATAGCTTCCCACAACATATAGAGCATTCATGGGAAGAATGGGCATAAGCACAAAGCAAACCAAGGTAGCTCACAACTCTAGGAATTCAATGTCTTTTTCTTTCCTCATGGAGTCCACTTTGTAGCTCCCCACCTGGCATAGAATTCCTACTGGGAGGGGGAGCCCTGCTGGGTATGCTCTTATCCACTCTTCTCTCTCAATTGCCAGGGCTAGTTCTCTCCACAAGGGCAGATGCTCTCAAAGACCTTTGGCAGCTCAGTCCTATCAAAAATCAATGCCTCTAATAGGAAAAAAAAAGTGTGAATGGGAGAAGGTCCTCCATCTTCTTTCATTACCAGAGGCATATATGGGTCCTAACTCCAAGGGCCATGACCATAGGTATTACCACTTTACTTTTGGCAGGCAGTCCAGAATGACTTGGGGCATAGCATCTGTTCACACTAACAGCTCTCAGGGACCTTATCATCATATCTTTGAGTTGTACAATTGGCACCATCTCTTTCTTTATATCTCTTCTTTATGTGAAACAGACATACATGCAAAATTGAAACTAGAAACTTCAAGTGCAGATCTAGCACTTTGAAAAAGACCTTTCATAATCCTATTTCTAACAACTACTCCTTACTCCATAGATAACTCTAGTTTTGTGCTTGGATGATTGATACCTAAGAATCTCAAAAATGCACGGACTTTGACAACAATAGCTAAGCAGCTGGAGCCTACTTCAGCTAAGGTTATAGGGACAATGGTTGGAAAGTGCTTTGTAAACATAAAAACTCTAAATGCTGTAAGGATTTTAATAGCAGCCATGTTGGGTCAAGTGTGATGGCCAGTTACCTGAATGGAATCAGAATGAACATGAGCCTGGTGTGAGCTAAGGGGCAGTTGGAAACAGAGTAGATAAGGGGTGAAACTGAACCTATCCTGGTCTCAGTCTTGAGATACAACTGGGCAAGGAGGGAGGTGGTTTAGGTTTAGGCCGGGGCATAGTATATTCTGATATTAGTCTCAACCTTTATCAACTAGAAATATATTCAACCTTACCAACTTCAGTTCTCTGATATCTACATCATCAAGAAGATTTATTCAAACAACCAAACCATCATCTGCTGAACAAACCTTCAATCAATCAAGCCTTCCAAAGGCTCCTGAACATCAGTTAAAATATCTGGGAGATTTCACAATTATCCACCAACTTAGATTCAAACTTAGAAATCCTATTCCCACTTTCCATCATCAATCCCATTTCCCCATCACCTATTTTTACCAACATCACACCATTTACAAAGAAGCCATCTGCTGACCTGTCTGTGATTTCAAGATTCCAGAGAAGGAAGGTGTCAGTTGAAAGCCATCTTGGTTGTTAGGGAAAAATACTTAAAAGTTATTAATTCTCAAATCAACTTTTGAGTTAATCTGCAGTCAGAATCAGTTACCTAAACTAATTAGTCTTGTTAAATCTAACACACAAGTCTATAAGTTTAGTAATTAAAAGAACACTTCTTATCTTCATTAGTTACTTAGGGACTTAGTGAGAACTGGTCAGTTGTGTCCACCAATCAACTGATTTTTCAGTTTCTAGCTAAGGTATTAATCAGCAGTCAATTAGATTAGTACCAAGGTTGTTCTGAGCAGTTAAGTAAAGGGTCTTCCATAAAAGCCTGGCTGAGACAAGTACTTATGAACCTAGAAATACAGAAAAGAGATGATCCAGAGATGCCCAAAGGGTTAAGAATGGAGGCATGGAGATAGGAATGATAATAGTTCGATAAGAATGGAAAAATTCATAATGGGATACACCAGGACCTCTGAAAGTGTTATAGCAGGCTGGTCTGTTAGGCCCCTAAAAACACTGAAGATTTTAGGGTTTAGAAGTCAAAGAATATAGGAATTATATTAGGAATGTAAGTTTCGTAAAAATATAAAGAAAATTTCTTCTTATTGTTCTGTCATTTCAGCTTCATCTGAATCTTTGTGACCCTCATTTAGTATTTTATTGGCAAAGATGCTGGAATGGCTTGCCATTTCCTTCTCATTTTATATATGAAAGAACTAAGGCAAACAGCGTTAAGTAACTTATCCAGGGGCACACAACCATTAAGTATCTGAAATTAGATTTGAATTCAGGAAGATGAGTCTTCCTGATTCCAGGCCCAGTGTTCTATCCACTGTGCCACCTCACTGCCTCAGAAAAAAAATTATAAACACACTAATAACTATGTTGATAACCATACTAATAATTAAAATAATAAAAACCATGAGAGCATATTAGTAAAAGAAGAATATAACTCTTGACAAAATACAACATATTTCCATTAAAAAACACTTAGAAAGTCTAGGGGGAAATGGCCCTTTCCTAAATATGGTAAATAATATCAGTCTAAAACCAATAAACTATCATCATATGTAATGGGGAAATTCTAGAGGACTTAGCCAAAGAACAACAGGTAAAGCAAGGAGATTTGTTATCACCACTGTTAAGTGACATAGTCCTAGAAATGCTAGTCATAATAAGACAAGAAAAAGGTAGATATTTCAGTGGATTGAGAGCCAGGTCTAGAGATGGGAAGTCCTAGGTTCAAATCTGGCCTCAGACATTTCCTAGCTGTGTGACCCTGGGCAAGTCACTTAACTCCCATTGTCCAGCCTTTACTGCTCTTCTGCCTTAGAACCAATATACAGTATTGATTCTAAGGTGGAAGGGTAAGGTTTTTTCAAAATTAAAAAAAAAGAAAAAAGAAAAAGAAGAGGAATGCATGGGCAAAGAACAAACAAAACTATTGCTTTTTTGCAGATGGCATGAGAGTATTTATAGAAATTTAGAGATTTAGCTAAAAGTTAATCGAAGCAATTAAGCTCAACAGAATTCTAGGACATAAGATTAGCTTACATGATTTTTTTTTACTACTAACACAGCCAAAGAGAGAAATTCTGTTTGACAAAACTATTTTGGAATCCATCTACTAAGACACAAACTATAAAAGAAACAGTTTTTTTTAAAAAACCCTTGTACTTTGGTGTATTGTCTCATAGGTGGAAGATTGGTAAGGGTGGGCAATGGGGGTCAAGTGACTTGCCCAGGGTCACACAGCTGGGAAGTGGCTGAGGCCGGGTTTGAACCTAGGACCTTCTGTCTCTAGGCCTGACTCTCACTCCACTGAGCTACCCAGCT
This sequence comes from Gracilinanus agilis, assembly GCF_016433145.1. Classification (NCBI taxonomy): domain Eukaryota; kingdom Metazoa; phylum Chordata; class Mammalia; order Didelphimorphia; family Didelphidae; genus Gracilinanus; species Gracilinanus agilis. The sequence continues at coordinate 702,782,689 of NC_058130.1, forward strand.
GCCCCAAGAAACAGTTTTTAAAGAAATCTAGACAAATAATTGTTCAGCTCTTAAATGTACATATTTAGTCCATGTCAGTAGAATAAAAATGATAATATTTTCACATGCCGTGCCAACCAAACTACCAAATGTTTGTTTTGGAACTAGAAAAAAGTGAAATTCAAATTAAAAAATAAGATCAAGAATCTCAAGGAAAATATTGGAATGGGGGTTAAAAGGTAAGAGGTTTAAGAGTATCATATCTTAAACAATAGCATACATAGAAATCATAAAGTGATTTCATTCTGACTAAAAAGTAGAAAAGTTAATTTGTTAATGAAATTAACTACACAACATACAAAAACAAAGTAGCATAATAATATAATATTGAACAAACACAAAGACTCCAGCCAATTGAATAGGGACACACGACCTAACCTAATTTCCACCAAGATGCTTTCTAAGGAATTTTTGTTAAGACTATCATATACCATACTAACCTCCAAATGGATGAATGTCCTAGATGTAATGTCATATCATAAAGACAGTAAGGGCCTTTGGAAAGGAAATGCATTTCCAAAGAATGGATAAGGAAAGAATTCTTGACCTAACAAGAAATAGAGATTACATGAGATAAAATGGAAATTATTACATAAAATTAAAAATCTGCTTCACAAACCAAAAATAATATAGGTGTAGGTCTTCCCCAAATGGGCCACCATTAAGTTAGGGTCCCTAGAATGTGTGGTTACCTAATTCACCCCTTAGGGCTCTAAGTATCATCCTGGTGTCTTGGCTTCTAATATTATGGCTCCTTATCCACCAAAGTCTTCCACATAAGTCATATAGACTCCATTAAATATATGATCCAAAGATGTGAACAAGAAGCTCTCAAGGAGAGAAACTCAAGCTGTCAACAGTGATTCAGATACATATGTCGCCTGTTGTTGTTGAGTTGTTTCAGCCATGTCCAATTCTTTGTGCCCCTTTTTGGGGCTTTTTGACAGACATTGGAGTGATTTGCCATTTCCTTCTCCAGCTCATTTTATTTTACAAATGAGAAAACTGAGGCAAATAGAATTAAGTGACTCGCTTAGCTAAAGTCACACAGTATCTGAGACCAGATTTCAACTCATGAAGTCTTCCTGATTTCAAGCCTGGCACGCTACACTTTGTGCCACGTAGCTACATCACATATTCTGCATAATTCTCCCATTATTAGACTAAAGTGTATCTTCTCTATCATAAGGTCCAACCACTAAGCAGCTTTCAGAGACTTTCCCAACTTTTAGAGACCAATGAGCCCACTTACCTGAGTAGAGACTGGACCTGGCCTGAAAAATGAACATTAAATCCTTAAGTTGTTTCAGATCACTCGGTTCATTAGCAAAGGAGTAAAAATCATCCTTTTTCATAGGATCCAACTGCCACTCTCCACATAGATCAAAATGACACAGTCTCAAGGTTTTTAAGTTTTGGAACCTAGTCAACTGTGCTACTAAATACCTTGCTGGCAAGAAGTCCATTTCCCTAAATCCCAGGTCTACTCTTCAGTGTGGTAGAGGGTCAAGAAGAGCCAGAAATCCTGCAATGGTCTGAGCAGGAAGGTCAACATTCAAAAAATCCTGACTTACGAGGCACAGAGGACTACTTTTATTGCCCTGGGAGGCTGCCTTTAGAAATATGCCTGGGACTTGAAGCTCATCTGTGTAAGAAGGAAAAAGGGGTTTTTTGGTTTCAATATATTAAGAGGGTCGCCAGAGGATTGAACTATTATCAATCCTCAATTAAGAATAATCTTAAGTCAAAATTGACTTTTACGGAAGTTTATTTACAATTAAGAAGAGAGAGAGGAAATAAGGCAATGAGAATCTAACTCAGTAGGTAATTTACTACGATTTTCTAATTAGTCCAGGTAGATCTAATTAACCTTCAGTCAGAATGAAACAAAAAGGGGCAGCTGGGTAGCTCAGTGGATTGAGAGCCAGGCCTAGAGACAGGAGGTCCTAGGTTCAAATCCTGCCTCAGACACTTCCCAGCTGTGTGACCCTGGGCAAGTCACTTGACCCCCATTGCCTACCCTTACCAATCTTCCACCTATAAGTCAATACACAGAAGTTAAGGGTTTAAAAAAAATTAAAAAAAAAAAACAGAATGAAACAAAAATTCATTCACAGAGTCTATTTAAAGAAGTTTCTTAAGAGAAGTTCAAGAAGATTCAGTCTTTAAACTCAGCAAGTGGAATTCAAAAGAAGATATTTAAAGTAGTCTCACTAAGGTCTCAACACTCCTTCACCAACCAGAAGAGCTCTCTTTACCAGAAGCTTCCAGCTAACTGAGAGCCTTCTCCTTTTAAAGGGGTCACTTATTGTCACTTCCTGTGCCTCCCTCCTAATTTGCATGTCCAATCACAATAGACACTTCTCATAGCACACCTAGGGGGGCAGTCAGTAGATTCTGATTCATCACTCACTCTAGCAAACTGTGGGTTGGGACCTCCCAGAATTGGGAGGTGCTCTCATCTTTGGTGATTAAATCTAAAGATGGGCAGTGTAGACTTAATCCAATTGTCACACCTGGAGGTCCACCAGGAGATCTACACATGCTTCTGAAGGGACTGTTGGGGAAGGAGATGCTTCCATGGCCTGGCCAATGGTCTGGCTTTGTGGGCCAAATGTGTCTTGGTGGGGGAAGACTGAGGCTTGTGCCCAGACCAATGAATTGGTCCACATATACTCATGAACCAGGCATTCCAATAAAATTGTCATTATTGAGGAATCCAGTAACATTCAGCTGCTGTTGCCTCCTACAGCAAGGACAAAATAATTTAGATCATGGCCCAGAAATCCCTCCTGGACTTCAGTTTACTCTCAGCTTAGGGGGGCCAGCCAGACCCAGAAAAAAACTGTCCCCCAGGAAAAGTTCAATAAAAACAAGAACTAACTCTGTTGTAGACTGAGAGATGATAGTTAGAGTGGGGACAAATCCAGCCTCCACCACCCCAATGGAGTTAGAAAATTGCCTAGGTTCTAACATCAACTTACAAGTATCACTAAACCGCAAGGTTTTCTTTGATTACTGTCTTTACACATATTGCTCCCACATAGCCCCAAGACAATACTGCCAGTCTTATGTTTTTCAGGACCAAGACCTGTCTCCTGCAGCATGCCCGAGATAAATTTCTGAAGGTCTCCCAATTAAGAGCCATATTCCTTGTCACAAAACCAGGTAATTAAGGGCTTGGCTAGATATTAAGGGCAGATGTAGAATTTTCTCATGACCTGTTTTCACCATTGGCTCTCTCCTCATTCATGGATGCTCTCTGGATTTATTCCCCAGTATTCAGCATATTCCAAATCCCCTGTTACTCTACCCATTTCAGTGAAATTGAAACCCCTACCTACCAAATAATACAACTTCCTCCCAAAATTCAGTTGTCTGCTATCTCATTCACATCTCCCATTCCCTCAACCCCTTCCCCAAATAATCTATTCCCATTGTGTCTACCCTTTCCCCCCCCGCCCCCCAAGACCTCTGCGGTACCTGCTCCATAATTAATATACTTTCTTTTCATTTAAAAACTCTTCTTGTACCTTTTGGCACTCACTAAGACCTATGTCTAGATTCCCATGCATCCTTGACCATTTTGTTCAGTATTGCTCTTGCCTTCTCTCATACCCTCTGATTCACCAGTCTTGGCAGGGGATCCTGAAGACTCATTGGTATCCATTAATTTCTTTTTACTGCTATCATTCAGAAATCTCTTCTACTTTAATATTTATGACCTATGTTATTCACCCGCTCCAAATCCTAGAGGCATCTAAGCAACAAGCATTTCCCCTTTCACCCCAAATTCTGTTCCATAATACATTTTATTCTTATTTTTTATTATAAATAGCAAATATCCTTTTATTTTTTTTAAACCCTTAACTTCTGTGTATTGGCTCCTAGGTGGAAGAGTGGGAAGGGTGGGCAACGGGGGTCATGTGACTTGCCCAGGGTCACACAGCTGGAAAGTGACTAAGGCCGGATTTGAACCTAGGACCTCCCGTCTTCTAGGCCTCTCAATCCACTGAGCTACCCAGCTGCCCCCACCATAATACATTTTAAATAGATATGTGACCTGAATATTAAGATCATACTATGAAAAATTAAATGGGAAACATTTTAAACATTTCATAACTATGGGGAAAAGTTTTACTCTTAACCAAACAAGAAATAGAATTACCAAGGGAAAAGTAGATACATTAAAATGGAAAATTTTTGCATCAACAAAATTAGTGAACCTATGTAGAAGGAAAGAGGGAGATAGGAGTTAAGATATTATATCATAACTCCTATCTCCCTCTTTCCTTTCAACACCTAGAATAAGAAAATCCATGGAAATTGGAAAAATCTTTGTCAGATTTTTCAAGGATTTGGTATACAAGATATATATTTGTGTGTATGTATATATAGAGACATACACATACATATAATATAGAAGGTATATATATGTGCCTAGTAGTGGCAATTTTGGGTCAAAGGGTATAGGCAATTCAGTCCATCTATTTGATAAGATCCAAACTGCAATTTATATATATGTAAATGCACATATACATATAATTAGATACATATTTGTACACATACATACATATGTGCATCTACTGCTATCCACAAATTAGTAAGCAGTTGAATGATATAAAAAATAGTTCTTCAGGGAAATTTGGAAAACAATATGGGAGAGATTAGGTCTAGATCAACATCTCACACCCTACACCAAGATAAATTCAGAATGGGTGAACGACTTGAATATAAAGAGGGAAACTATAAACATGTTAAGTGAACACAGAATAGTATACTTGTCAGATCTCTGGGAAAGGAAAGACTTTAAAACCAAGCAAGAGTTAGAGAAAATTACAAAATGTAAATTAAATGGTTTTGATTATATTAAACTAAAAAGCTTTTGTACAAACAAAAACAATGTAGTCAAAATCAGAAGGGAAACAACAAATTGGGAAAAAATCTTTATAACAAAAAACTCGGACAGGGGTCTAATCTCAAATATACAAGGAGTTAAAGCAATTGTATAAAACATCAAGCCATTCCCCAATTGATAAATGGGCAAGAGACAGGAATAGGCAATTTTCAGGTAAAGAAATCAAAAGTATCAATAAGCACATGAGAAAGTGTTCCAAATCTCTAATAATTAGAGAAATGCAAATCAAAACAACTCTGAGGTATCACCTCACACCTAGCAGATTGGCTAAAATGAAAGAAGGGGAGAGTAATGAATGCTGGAGGGGATGTGGCAAAATTGGGACATTGATGCATTGCTGGTGGAGTTGTGAACTGATCCAGCCATTCTGGCTGGCAATTTGGAATCACGCTCAAGGGGCTATAAAAGAATGCCTGCCCTTTGATCCAGCCATACCATTGTTGGGTTTGTACCCCAAAGAGATCATAGATAAACAGACTTGTACGAAAATATTTATAGCTGCGCTTTTTGTGGTGGCAACAAATTGGAAAAGGAGGGTATGTCCTTCAATTGGGGAATGGCTGAACAAACTGTGGTATATGCGGGTGATGGAATACTATTGTGCTAAAAGGAATAATAAACTGGAGAAGTTCCAGGCGAACTGGAGAGACCTCCAGGAACTGATGCAGAGCGAAAGGAGCAGAGCCAGAAGAACTCTATACACAGAGACTGATATACTGTGGTAAAATTGAATGTAATGGACCTCTGTACCAGCAGCAATACAATGACCCAGGACAATTCTGAGGGATTTATGGTAAAGAAAGCTACCCACATTCAGAGGAAGGACTGCAGGAGAGGAAACATATAAGAAAAACAACTGCTTGAACGCATGGGTCGGGGTGGACATGATTGAGGGTGTGGACTCGAAACTACCATATCAATGCAACTACCAACAATTTGGAAACTGGTCTTGATCAAGGACACATGACAAAACTAGTGGAAATGCGCATCGGCCATGGGTGGGGGGGAGGTGCGGGGTGGGGGGGTTGAAGGGGAAAGGTGGAGCATGAATCATGTAACCATGTTAAAAATGAATATTAAATAAATGTTAAAAATAAATAAAAAATAGTTCTTCATAAAATTGCCAACTATTAGCAATCTTATAAAAACATGTTCTGAATGGAATGGAATAAGCATTTATTAAACTTTTGTTATGTTCAGGACACTGCTAAATGCTTCTTTAATATCATCTCAATTGATTTTCCATCTGCTTTCAATGTCCATCCTCTTCAGAAGATTAGAGGAAAGAAAAGGGTCATAATTGGAGGACAAATAATGTTCCAACTGCAAAAGAATAATAAAATAGCCTATAGACTGTAGAATTTCACTTCCATTTATTGCAAAAAAGAACATTTTTCCTCAAGAGAGGGCTTATCAGAAAAACTAGGATCTCTTCAAGGGAGCAGAGGCCACCTTTCATGGAATTAGCCTTTCTGCATTGACTAAGGGCTAAATGATCCGAGGGATGTTCTGGCACATTTGGGGTATGGAAGTTTTAATCTTTTCTCCATGTCCAAGTTCCATACCCTGCCTATTTCCAAATGTCTTGGTAACGCTTAACAATGCTTCTACATGTCACTTATGTGCTAGTGTATCTTCAACCCTGACTCATGCCTATAATTGCCTATCGACTTAGGTTTCCCACATTCTCTGAACTGGAAATTGAAGCCTAACGAAGTGTTTGATAACCTTCGGTCCTGTTTCTCTCTAGTCAAGTACAGAAATTCATTCTTATTCCAGTCTTGTTGAAAATAAAGCTACTACAAGATTCTTTCTTTCCACAAGTTCTGCAAATGTCAAGATCAAGTTCTAAAACTAGGCTTTTCAGCTTTTCCTGTATTGCCTTCAACTAGTTGCTCCCATTTCTAAGTGCATAAAAAACCCAAATGGAGCTTCATTATGTAATGTTTAGGATACATACTAGAGATGCCCCTAGTTTTCAGCCACTAAATGCTAGAACTTCAAAAACATGCAAAGTGATAAATGACTTTCCTTATCATACGATATTTGCAAACATGAATACCTTTGGATCATGAATTTAAGACAGTAATGCAAGTCTTGGAACTGCCACCGATTGGAAGGCAAAAGTTTGGAATTCAAAGACATAACTGACAAAATGCCTCTAGCTCATTAATATTGGTTTTGAATTAGAGACTCTTGTCCCCAAAAGCTAATACCTCTCTGGGTTGACTCATTTCCTATTATGAATTGGTTGCTTTCCCATAGGAATTGAGAAGGGTTGTTTACCCACTTATCTGCTGTAAAAAACTTTGAGATTTTCTAGGAAAGCAGCTAAGCTTGCCCATACCTGACTATCATCTAGCCCAGGGGTGGCAACCTTTCTGGCCGTGAGAGCCATAAACGCCACATTTTTTAAAATGTAATTTCATGAGCTGTACAGTGCTCCCAGTGTGCGCTCCTGTAACAGCGCCTGAAAAAAATTGACTTTATGGCTCCTGCAGAAAGAGCCTAATTGGCTCGAGAGCCATACGTTGCCGACCCCTGAGCTAGCCAAATCTTTTGCCCAACATAAGTCTAAAGGCTCTTCAACTTGTTCCCTACCTTCTTAGAAGTATTAGATTCAAGTGGCAAATTAAAGCTAAGATTAAGGTGATATGACATTGGAGAATTGCTTGCCAATTCAGATACATGGCTCTCAGAAAATGGGTTTCTCCATAGTGAATGGATTAAAATTGTCAGATGCTTGACAAAGAAACTGGATAACAGTTTCAAAACAAGACGTTAGTGAATTGTATTATTTGAGGATGTTGAGATTTGGGTCCAGCTTCTTTGGGCTGTCCTCTACCCTCCAGCTGATTTGACTTCTATTAGGATCTATAGAATATCCCTTTATCTTTCCTGACTGCTCCTTTTCAGTTCATTATGATTTTTGCTGAATAACTCTTGAAGTATAACTTCTAGAAACAAACCTGAGCAGTAGATGATAAAGTAAATATCCTGAAGATTTCCCTAACAAGTGCAGAACTTTAGTTTCATCATTGCCAAGACTTCTGGCTAATTGAATCTTGAAAGGATTTTCTAAGGATATTTCTAGGGACTAAGGTCAGTGATTATGCAAGTCATTGGATAAGAAACTTATTCCTCCAAATTCTTTTGCTCATGGTTTACTATTAGTTTCACATCTGGGATTTTAGCCTTTTTAGAAGAAAGGGGTAAGTGAATCAGAGAAATTGGTCTTTACTCAAGAGAATATTTCAGTTTCAAGGATTGATCAGGTTGTTTCTTTGTCTCTTTGTAAAGTCTTATTTTAACTTGACCTTTGATGTGACTAAGAGAGACTCTAGCTCTGATTCTGATCTTATCTCCCTTTCTTTGGAAATGATATCTAACCATATTTTCCTTCATGTCCTACTTTGGTCCCCAATATTAACCCTCGATTTGTTTTTCCCAGAACCTAGGAGGGATTAACATCTTTTCTTTCCATTTCTTATTTAGGTAAAAGGAAATTTAATGCCTATTGAGCACATAAGAGTGACTGAAGGACTGCTGAATATTGAATACTGACCTTAAAGATGTTTGAGACACAAAGGTAAAAGATAATGACATTTGGCACGCAGCTAAGATCATGACCCCCCCCCCAAAAAAAAGAGACTATTGCAACACTGTAGGCTTCATCCTTCATAGTAAATCTTAAAGTTGGATCACAAAACTTTTAGGAACCATTAAGCTTGAGGTAATCATTGGAAGATTAGGATACTGAATATACATATATTCACATATACATATATAAAATATATATAAAGGTTCTTTTGTTTACGGTAAGTGCATTTACATTGTCTAATACTACTTGGGAAAGACATTCAACACCAGTTGATCTCTAGAGTCTTTCTACAGCTCTTATATTTAACAGGGCTTTTACATCTGTGTAGGCATCACATTTTAAGAGGTTTTGCCAATAAAGAGCAAATCTCAACATCCTCTTTAGCTTAAGGGATGGCAGACAAGTTATTGTATTGAGGAAATTATACAAAATGTTCAAAGCCAGTTGATCTCTCTCATAGAACCAATGCTATAACAGTAGTGACACCATCTACCAGGATCTACCATCTATCCCCTACCATCTACCAGGATCAGGCCAAGCCAAGCTATATCTATTCTATAAAGAAAATTCATTATTGATATCCAAGGGTTTGGGTGTGTTATATAGATGGGAGATAGGGCATTTTCTCCCTTGAGGGTATGCTAGCATCCAAAGAAAGTTTTAGCTTCAGGACAACTTTCATGCTACTCTTCTTAGGACCTTACTGTTCAGTTGAGAGGTCAACACCAGCTTTATCAGGAAAGTGAGGGTGAAGCATAGACTTTTTAAGGGACTTGCCAAAGACTTATCTGCCAAAACAGGTGAGCACCATAGTATTTGGTGGGGGGTTGGGAACTCATTTTCCCCAAAGCAAATGATGAAACTCCATTTAACTTAAGAATCAGATCTTTTGTTCAATTTAAGGGTGTTAGAATATCATCTGTTTTAAGAAATACCACCTTTTTGCTGAAGCGACACATTCACCTATTGATATGATATAATCATCTGTCAAGCTTCGATTAGGAATCACGCACTTGCCTTTTAACTTGTGGTGGCTAGACACCAAGATTTACAAAGACGTGCATTATGTCACATCCCCCTCTGCTCTGCACCGACTTGACTCCATATACCTTCTATACTTTGGGGTAATGCTTCTGACAATTCAAATAAGAAAATCAAATGAATAACCCTACCAAACCTCCTGGGTTTCTAAGAGCTTCCTAAACAGAGCTTGAAAGACATTTTATGCTTTTAGCCTTTTAGGCAAGCTTCTTCACATTTAGACTTGCTGCAGAATGTTTTCATTGGTTTTTCTCACTATTTGTCAGCCATGCAACTAGGATAGGGATTGTGCCTTTGGGGAAAAGGGCCAAGAGTTACAGTGGAGGAGGTCAATTTTAAGATAGAATGACATTAAGATATAGAATCCTTTTTTTCTTTGCCTTCATACAATGTAGATTCTTCCCTCAGTGAAGAGTTTCAAACAGTAGCTATTTTATCTTGACTGTCTGATAGGAAAAGATTGTATACAAAGTTAAATCAAGCATACTTTAATGGAAATGTTAGTTTTATGATCAAACCAGCTTTCCCAAGTTTCAATTTGTCAATGTATTTCCACCACGGATACCAGAAATCCGTTATCAGCTTGCTGGAATGGTCTCATTTGGTAAGAGTGGGAAACCTTGTATTATGATTTCCAAACAAGAGGGAAGAGATTCATGAGGTGCACTGAAAAGCTTCTTCATTTTACATTCCTCATGGTGTCTTCAAAGGGGGCGGCTACTTTTTATCCATCTGTCAACAGATACATTCCACCAACCAGGGTCCCCGAATGCTTTAACTTCTCTTGTAGTTGGAGTTATACATGTTGATATTTTCAAGGTTAAGAGGCCAAGTTAACTATGGAGAGTGAAGAGGTAGAGTTCCCCAACTAGGAGAGGAGGTGGCTTTATTTCCTCAAAGACAGACCTTTCCAAGTTTTACTTTTTCACTCCAATTGCTCAGAAACAAGAGACAGCAATCAGGGATAGAGATGTTGCTTTGACTTGCAACACTAGGAAACTAGAAATACAATCCTGTCTTCTAGGAACTTTATCATTCTAAAATGAACTCATGTACAGTATCACATTTAGCTAGGTTTATATAGACATCTCTAACACATTGTAAGTTATTATTGAAGCACAAACTAATCCTGGGTTAAAGCCTAGTCTCTTTGGCTAGAAATCGAGTCAACTTAATGCCCTGAAAGAGACTGATTTTATTGCTAATATCAGAGTACTAAGAATTATAAAAACTCTTAGTAATGGTCCTGGTGGACTGGCAGGCAGTAGAAGTCTCCCTGAACATTCAGGGAAGATATCCCCAGAGTGAACTAGGAATCCCATGTTTGTCAAGACACAAACCAGCACGGTTTGCTTTCATTGACTGCCTAAGTTCTGTTCTGCTCTTTGGGAAGATTGTGGGAGGTAGGGGCAAGCCTAAGACGTCAGATTAAAGTTAGCATATTTGGCTTTTTCTATTATCCTTCCCCTTTACCAATTTCTGTTTAAGCTAAAACATAGTGACTTTTCCCCATGCCTAATTTTGCTAGCCATCTTGTTGGTGGGTGGAGAAGTCCTTAGCCATGTGCTGCTCCTACATGATCTGCACTTGACAGCAGTCTATTTTACAGAAGTTAGATGGGATAGTGGGGTGGAAAGAAATAGTCCTTGCTGGTTAGAAATTTGCCAAATAAATAATTCTATACTAGAGAAGTTAATGGTAGAGTTGCAAATATACCTCCCTCTGCACTTGGAAATGTTAGTTTTGCCCTGGGAGAATGATTCACATCCCTAAAGTGAAGAAGTTTCTTGGATGTCCATCAAAAACTCTAGTCCTCATTATCTGGATTTGTGTCTAGACCAGTGATTCCCAAAGTGGGTGCTGTAGTGATCCAGGGTAGTGGTGATAGCCATACTTTTTTTGTAGTAAGTTCTATTTTGAGTTCAATAAATAGTTTCATAATTTCCAGGGCCCTAAGTAACATTTTTTCTGGAAAGGGGGCAGGAGGCCAAAAAAGTTTGGGAACCACTGGTCTAGACCCTCCTCTGCTTCTTGGATATGATATTCTCCCTTGGAATTCCAGTTCTGGTTCTGGATATGTTAGATACTCTTTAAGGAGCTGGCAAAAGAAGGATGGCATTAAAAGTACATAGACTTTAAGGAGATTGATAGATTTTTAAATAGGATTTTTCTTCAGTACCTGAACCTGGAGAACTCAGTCACCACAAGGGAACAATGGGATCATTTATCATGGACTTAGAAATAAATGCTAAATCCTACTAAGCATACTGTGGGATATATTTCAGCAAGCTGAAAATGTCCTTATTCTTTAAGATTGGGATCCTCTACACTATGATGAGATCAACAAACTGCTTATGGAAAGACTACTCATTTCTTGTGTTCATGTCCAAGGAAGCCTACTTATGTTCTCTATCTTGCTCTCCACTCAGACTCCATTTCTGAGAGTTAAGCTGAGGTTAGTCTTTGGTAAACCTTCATCTCGTGATCTTATATTTGACCCCAAGAAATTACTGCAGATAGAAAAAAAGAGCTTGAAAAGTCATCCTTGCTAGGTTGACATGAGTGCCAGAGTCTACTGAAGCAGAGTTTCTCCTAATGGTTCTTCAGACAAGTCATTAGTGCATTTTTAATGCTTCTCAATTGCAAAAATGTGGCCATAAACTATGTAAACAGCAAATGGCTACACCAGATTGCCAGATTGTTTAATCTGGTTTGATGCTGGTCATTTCCATAGATTATACAGATCCAATCCACTGTTTCATGCCTAAGAGCTAGATTCCAAGAATATTTCTGGGTAATATTTTCAAGACTGACTAAAGAATACATGATTGGAAGTTTCTGTTGTCCATTTGGGAGGTGCCAATCAGAAGTCTTACAAATGTTTGTGATTTTCTCTTGTTCCAAAGTAACCTAGGAGAATTAGAGTTGAGGACACCAATTAGTCTCAGGAGGGAGGTAATGCTTCCCCTACTGCGACCATGGCTGCTACACCTCAGGAAAAGAAGTTGCCCAATTGCTGACAAGATCTTTAGAAGATAGCTAATGTAGACCCCCCATCTTAGAGTTGAAGGTCTCAGTTTTTGGAGGATATTAACCATTTCTTAATTTTGTACATGGAATTTCCCCCTTATACTTGTTATTATGCCTCAGTTAACTGCTTAGTCAAACAGTTCCAGTCAAGTGTCTGGGAAAAGGAGTCTCTTTAATCAAATAAGTCTATAGCATTCACCCCGATTAGATATACTACTAATAGTTTGGGAAAATCAAATTATGTCTGCACAAGTGGATGACGCAAAGCACGCAGTTCCTTTCCCATTAGAGTTGGATAAATAAGAGACTGAATTCAAGTGTATGATATCACTTCCTTATTCTAAAGAAAGTACCCCAGAGAATTGCAGTGAACTATCTTCCCTGTACCCACCCTCTACTCTGGGCATGAAAGGAATTACCTTAGCAAGAAGAGGAAACTGGAATCACACCGTGTGTCTCAGTGTGAGTGGAGACTCTAGCCTGTGATAACGGGCATTCTCATGTCTGGGATGTGACTGACAAGCCCAAGTTTGCGAATCCGAGCATACCTAGGGCCTATCTCTGGTGGTCTTTCAGGGAACCTACATTGAGAAAAGTCTTGGTTAATCTGACAGGCCCATGTGCTTTGGTGAAACTGGCCATTCCATTTACAGAGATGTATCTGGACCACGCAGATGTCAGCTGAGAACAAAGATGCTTTCGCCTCTCCTCAGGACTTGTTTGACCCCTCAGTCTACTTGGACATAATTGGGGTGCCCAGAGAAGCTCCAGATAAATTCAAAGTTAGAAATCAAGTAGTTGCTGGTGTGGAATTTCTTTTCTAGTGGGTAGCAATAAACAAAACTGAGTTCTATTCATTATACTTACTATAACCAACAAAGGTTTATAAATTATATCCAGGATGCAATGGTAGATTTATCCCAACAACTAGATGCAAGTCGTCAAATGACTTGGGAAGATAGAACGGCCCTGGACATGATTTCAGCCAAAGAAGGAGGAGTTTGTGTTATGATAGGAGGCAGTTGTACTTATATCCCTAATTACACATCCCTGAATGGATCTGTCATGAGGATGCTCCAAGGATTAAGTACTCTAAGGAGTTGAAAAAGAATTCAGAGGTGAATATGACCCCTTGGGTTAATTGGTGGGACTCAATGTTCCTTGGACAATTGAGCAAAAATTGTACCAGTGATATTTGTAATTGCATGTCTCATTTTGATTATTCCTTGTTTAATTCCATGTTCTATAACTCTCATTCAGAGGACAGTGGAGGACAAGCATGTCATGATTCATAAGTCCCAGGTCCAACAGGGAGACTCAAGAATGATGATTTTGAGGAAACAGTCTCTAGTGCTGAGATAGAAAATGAGGTAGAATCAGAAGCTGAATACATGTTCCAACTCTGGGATATGGAATCAGCCAAGGAATGAGAACAACAACTTTGAAAATTAAAATAGGAGGAATCTGGTGTTATTCTCAAAGTAATAGCTAGAAATATTAATCTCCAAAGTCAATACCTCTAGAACCCCATAATTAGTAAAGCCAGTCTTTCCTTTCTTGGCCTTCATCCCTTTTTTCCCCTTCCTCCATTCAATCTGTATTCCAAGGTGCCTGAGAGGCCAGGTGATAAGGGCTCAATCTACTCCTGCTCTGTGCCTGTCTGCCCTGGCTGACAGCCTTCCATGTCTCCTTCCCTTCACCTTTTCCCAAATCCAGCCTGTTCCAAAAGCAAGGCATCTTTACCCCTAACAAAATATAACAGTTCCTCTGGGAGGATTCACAGCTTGGGTAGTCCTTCCCCAATCCAGGCACCAAGCACTTTTTGGTTTGTATACTTCGTAAAGACACAGATCCCAACTTTTTAACCATCATTTGAATCAAGAACTATATTTTCCTAGAAGTGGGGGGTTCTGTTTGGGGGCATTTCTCTTGAGCAGTTACCTTGAATGTCCCCACTCCTGAGCTCCTTTGATAGAACCATATATGTCTTGCATTCTTAATGGCCTCTCAAGTTTACTATTTGGGCAATTCTGGGTCACCTCTGGGAATTGAGGAACCCAGATTCTTCTATCCTGAACAGCAAGATTCTAGAATTTAGAGCCTACTTGGTCTAATTTAAGGGATTAGCTCATTCCCCAAAAGTATCTCCCATACCTGGCCTCAGAGACCTCTCTAAGCACAAATCCCAGTCCAATTGCACATGAGATATTCCCCATTCAGGGGCTTGTTTAGAGGATACCCATAGCTCACTGCCAAAACCTTTGGGTGGAGGGAGAGACAGCAGTCTTCTCCCAGCATGCTTGAATCCATGGGTCTGCCTGCCTTCTGGGCCAATGCTCCATAATGTCTATGGAAGCTATTTTCTCTTACTCAACTTGCCCCCATTTAGTCTGACAACCATAAAAATGGTTTATCACTGTATACCAAACTCATCTGGCCTCCCAAACTTCTATATTTTTCTACAAAATAGGCCTGGCATTTGTCAGTTGCCCAAGACTTGAACCTTGGCATTCTGGAACAGAAGGAAGCCAAGAGAAGACTACATTTAATTTGGTCTCTATTTCTAAGACAAACAATGTATTTGGGCCTTAGAATTTGGCTTTTTCTTCTGACACTCAGATCAAGGGAGTCCAGAGAGAATATGAAGGAGAGTTTAAGCAGTCCTGGGGACTGTTTGTTTCTATTTCACTATTTACAATCTTTGAAGAATGGCCAAGATGTAACCAATACAGTACTTCTCAGCTGTCCCACCTGCTAAGTCCTACCTCATCAAGGAGGGCAAGCAGGACACGGCTGAGAAAAAGAATATCTAAAAAGGATGAGCTGGAGGTTTGAGTAAGAATGCTCACAGAACAATAAACTCTGTGACCTATTCAGGAGGGGAACAGGTGAAGACCTGAATGAAAATCAGTCCTAGAGGAAGTAAAGAAGCATAGAAGAATCTGTGCCTGTGGAATGATCCCAAACAGAGCAGCCTTAACCAGCTTAAGTAAGTTCCAGGCTAACTATCCCCATCAAGTGTGGCCAGTCAGAAAGGATAAAGGATCTCGGGGTAAACAGTGAACAGCCTCAAACCCCACACCTAAAAGGTTGGGGAATAGGAAGTAATGGTAGCCTCTTAGATTGAAAAAGTAGTTACTGAGGAGAAAATCTGTAGGATCTCTAATAGGAGTCAGTTATTGTCTGCTTTCCTACATGCAAAAAGGTGAAGATCTAAATGAAAGCCAGTCCTAGGAGAAGGAAAGAAGCACAAAATCTCTGCCTGAAATCATCCTAAACAGAGGATCCTAATCAGCTTGTCTATTTCTAGGCTAACCGCCCCTCTCGAGGAGCACTGATGCCCAGGGGGGAAAGGATATCATTTTAATGTCCTGATACAGAGTCTTCAGGAAGGATAAACATTTTTCAAGGTACAGTGAACAACCTGAATAAAGGCAATGCTAAGGAAGCATCAGAAATGGCTTAAAGTAAGAGCAAGTTAAGAACAGGAAAGATGTAATTTTGGTAGTCAAGATAAAAGAGGAAGGAAGGAGCCCTTGGAAGCTGATCCAAAAAAACTTATGAAAAACGCCCCAAAATGAATTCTGGAGCAACAGTCAACCAATGTGGTGAAAAGTGAGAGAATGTGGCGAAACAGTTTTCTTCACATAAGACAGGACAGAGGGTTGACTCTAAAGATTCATCTCACTGGGAAAGAGGGGAGAAGGAGCTTTTGAATTGTCAGGTGGGGCACAGATTTCATCAAAATGGAAAATGTGCAGAGCAAACCACTCACACGTGAGCAGCAGGAGGCCCTCCAGAAGGCCGAGAAGGAGGCTATGGAGCTGACCATCAAGAGTGTGTTTGAGGCATTAGGCAAAATAAAGACATGTTCTTTGGCTGAGGATCCAAACACAGGCAAACAAACTAGGGCTTGATCAAATAAGAACTGGCCCAATCATCTGAGGACACTGTCTCATCCATGAATCTCTTTAACCTGGGAGGCAATGCCTTCCGGTAGACAAGAAGTCCCACCACCTATGCCCCTGCTTACACCTGCCACTCCTAGGGGGTCTCCCACCTGCAGCTGCTGCTGCCACAGCCAAGATCCCTGCCTAGGAAGCAGTGTCTAGTGCAGCTCTACTAGGCACTCTGGCCACACCTGAGCTAGTGTCAACAGCATCGCCTCGGGCCCAGGCCCTAGGAGCTCCCCCATAAGCTGTCCTGGCAGCCTGGGTCCCTGGAGTCATCAGAGGTGTGACCCCTGCAAGAACCCCCATCCCTGTCACCATTCCTTCTATAGGGGTGGTGAACCCCATTCTGGCTAGCCCTCTGACACTAGGCCTCTTGAAGCCTAAGAAGAAGGAAGAGGACAAACTGTTCCCTGAATCAGAGTGCCCAGAGATGCTGAGTGAGCAGGAGCACATGAGCATTCCAGGAAGGTGTGGCCACCACACAGTCATGCAGAAGCTGCTACAGAAATAGGAGTCCACAGTGAGGTTCTATGCAACATGGTGGACCCCAAAGACATTGATGAGGATCTAGAGGGGGAAGTGACAGAAGAATATGGCAAGTTTGGGGCTGTCAACTGTGTCATCTACCAGAAGCAGGGTGAGGAAGAGGACGCTGAAATGATAGTCAAGCTCTTTGTGGAGTTCTCCATGGCCTCAGAGACACACAAGGCTATCCAGGCTTTCAATGGGCGTTGGTTTGCTGGCAGAAAGGTGGTGGCCGAGGTCTATGACCAAGAGCGCTTTGACAATAGTGACCTGTCTGTTTGGTTAAATCTATCCAGCCCTCTTGGCTAGAGATCTAACCTTCAGACCTCTTGGATGCATCTAATGGGGCTTTATAAACCTTATGAACTGTAGGTAGTGAGACCAGATCACTAATTTATTTACTCTAGTTCCCTTGACACCACACAGTTCTAAAAAATTAGTGGCCCAAGACACTATTTTGAAGTAAATTAAAAAATTGAGGAAGACTGAAGTATCAAGGAAGCCTCCAGATTCTACTTTCTAAGTCAGTGACCTAATACTTCCCATCCTTTCCAAGTGAAGTACTCTGCTGTTTGAGTTGTTAATTAAACAAACAACACCCAAGGCCAGACCCCCCCCCCACAAGAAGGATAGGGACAAAGATGTAGCATCACCCAGATGCTTTGAAACCACTTAAGTGTCCCACATTTGACATATGGAAGCTAGAGTGACTGTTAGAGGTCTCAACGTGTGTTGGGGATAGGGGAGTGATGAGAGAAGGAGAAGATTGATCTGTGCCACTATGTGAAACTATTGGGTCAGAGTGTTTTGGTGCTCAGCAGGATCAGAACCCTCCAACCTGCCCAGGGGAAGCCACCAAGCAGACTGAGTCTCTGTCCATCTGTCACATTAAGAATGGGAAGACTATGAAGGCTGGGGCAGAGGTGCCAAGGGGCTTCTTAGGAGACCAAGTGCTTCACCGACAAACAGCCTAATTGGGGCAGGGAGAGGTGGGCTGCAAGAACCACCAGATCTCTAAACCCTGTACTCCTATTGGGGTGCCAGGCACCTGAGTCTTAAACCTAAGGCCCCTTAAATAAACTCTTGCCTCTACCCTGTAGAATTACAACTGGACCATCTTCCTGAAAGGCTAGGTCTCAGTCAGATCCTGGATTTGGGAGGCAGGGCCAGTTCCTCAGTGAACCACAAGGCATATAATTTTAACCAATAGTAAGAGGGAATGCATGAGAAGATGGGTTATCCACGAAGTTAAGCAGGAAGGAGCTGTGGTTCTCCTATCAACCCCCACAGCCTTATTCATTAATCCAGGAATACTCTCCTCCCCAAACAAGAAGCTCCATCTCTCATCTACAGGTTCCTCCCCGCCCCCCCTTCACTCCCACCCTTAATTGGCATAGCCACAAACCTATGAATGGGATGGCAATCCATACTATCCACCAGGAGGATAAAAGGCTTCTTACAGAAGGTGGTATATTCAAATTGGACTGTGAAGGACACCAGAGACTGATACATCTAAGTCTCAGCTGTGGGCCCTGTAAAACTAGAAAACACCTGAACTACATTTACCCAGCATCCTTTTGAGTTATGTGCACATTTGTGCTCATTTAGGGACTTGGGAGATAAATTTAGCTGAGACCCACAACATTGCAGGGCTCTTTTTTTTTTTGAAAAGTGTGCTTTGGGTAAAGTGCTGGGGGGGGGGGTCCTCTGGCTCTCTGTGCTCTCCTCACTTTGCTAAAAATCTTCCCCCCCCCCACTTTGTTATTAAATACTATAATAAATTTTTTGAAAATTTATTCATTTTTTCTCACAGCCCCCATCAGGGATGCTTTATTAGGTCCAGAGCCTTCTTACCTATCAGAAGTGGAATGGTTGCCTCAGAAATTAGGTCTTATTCCCACTGATGCTAACACCATTCTTGCTTTGGATAAGAAATAGAATATAGGAGGTAGTGTCTTAGGCTATGAATGAATCAAATTTCTTCTTAAAAGGCCTCATCCCAAGTAGAGATCACTAATTCTCTATCAAATGCTTTGTTTCCTTTTGAGCCTTTTAGATACACCTGGCACACATAAATGTAGATGCTAAGATAAAAGCAGTTAAGAACCCTGAGCATTTCTTAGCAAGGCCCCATGAATAGACTTGGCCAGTGTACATCCTGAGAATTGAAATGAAACCAAACTGGAACAAGGTTTATGCAGTTCAAACTACTTATCAACCAGAAGTTTGAGTGGTAGGTTATGCACCCTGAAAACAAGCACCCAACTAAGGTTTTTTTAATTTAGCCATCCCCAACAGCTCTAGAATCAAGAATATCTCCTACCTGTACTGGTGAGCAGTCAATCTGAATTCTATACTATGTTAATGAGATGGTTTGTCTGGCTTTTGCCAGGGAAAAAGGACTCAGTAAGCCAGTATAGCTTAGTGGAAACTTACAGCACAGACCGAGTGTGCCATAAAAGTTGAGTTGTTACAAGTCTCTAGTTTCCTTCGACCAGAGACTGAAAGTTTAACACTCATTCTAGAGTTGGGAGAAGCCTCTTTGAAGAAGCTTCTCAAGGCAACTTCTTTGTGCTCTTGGAAGGGTCATATGGAATGTGGAAACCTAATAATTTATTATATTTTTCAGTTGCGAATTGCTCAGAGAGTTGGTTCCACCAATTAACTAGAATATACAAAGGTCCAAGGAATCACCACAATTTATCTTCCGGTGTAAGGAGAGAAAGGACCATACACATCAATAAGAATTAAGATCTCTTTAGTTATTTGTTGGGCATAGGTTGATTGGTTGGAGTTTCTGAATTACTCCTCTGAAGAAGGTTTGTAAGAGGGAGGATTTATTGCCTCTTCATCCCTCTTCTCTTTGAGGGGATCTAGAACTTGAATACTAGACTCTGGCATCTGGTCATAAACCATACCCAGTTGTCCAATCCTCCATTACTCCAGAGATAGCAGCAACCAGTCCAGTGATACAAATAAAGAGTTATTAGATCCAAATCCTGCCAAAGAAACTGCAGTCATGTCATGGTTCTACATATGTCAGCCATGTGACTGTAGGAAAGGGGACCCCTAACACCAAATAGGGAGAGTTCCTGGACAAGAGCCATAAGGAGAGTATTGTGCAAAAGTCCCTGCAATTGTAGAAGTGGGGAGGCAATAGTCAAAACTCAGTGTGATAAGAGCTTTGGCCTAGTTTCCATTTATGAATTATTTGAACTAAACCTTGATGAGGAAAATTGTAACATCTCTAAAAGCCCTCCAACCGAGGACCCTCAGAGCAGCCAGACAATAGTTAAGTTACCAATTCAAGAACCAATGCAACATGACAGGAAGGAGTTCTACCTCCATGAAAGTAAAACCCCACAAGTCTATTCTTCCCATTGATCTGGAGCCTAGAGATATGCACCCCTCTTTCAACAATTCCTTCCCAAACTGACCATGAACTCTACGTGGAAGAATTTATTCCAGTGCTTGCCAGGTCACATTTTACTGCCTTGGACATGAAATAGGTTGTTCCAGAAACCAAATAAATAGCGATTCAAGACTTTAAGCAGCCCAACCTGAAGTCGAAATAGTGTCTTCCTGACAAGATGATACCTTGAGTGTTTTTCCACTGTTGAATGATCCCTTGAAATGTTTGAAAAAAGCCTCCAGAGTAAGGGTAATGCAGAAATGTTTTTCCTGTCCCAATGAAAGATGACAACCTTGGGAACACAGGGATGCAGACTTTTCCCAGTGCACTGCTTCCTAGTGATGCTGCTGCCATTGCCTGCTCTCTCCTCTTCCTGCAGAGGATACAGACTAGAGAAGCAATGTTTATTGACCCTTCCAACTCTAAGCAGAGGGAGCTGGCTCACTTTTCTTCTTTCCCCACTATCAAAAGCCTTGATCAATTTTTCAAGTCCAATAGAGAACTTGGAATCCAAGGATGAGGAAGCCCTGAAAGCTCAGATGTACCTTTCTACTAGCCAGATCTAGAACTGGTAACAAAAATTAGAGGAAGAAATACAAGTCATTTACCTGATTGCTAGATGGATAGACAAGAACCAGTGCTTTCATAATCTTACCTAGAAAACTGAAGGCTGATACATCATCGATCTGATGATTGCTTTTGATCCTCTGCTCGGGCTTCCCCTGGAGAACCTGCCCAAAACAAGGACCAGATTTTATCACAGGAAGCTGACACCAGAAAGACTGAATGTCCTGAGCAAGGAACAGTCTGGGATCTGGTGTAGGTGCCATAATGGAATGTCTTCTGGAGAAGGGAAGTTCATCTGGCGAACTCAAGAATATCTTG
The DNA here is from genome assembly GCF_016433145.1 of Gracilinanus agilis. Classification (NCBI taxonomy): domain Eukaryota; kingdom Metazoa; phylum Chordata; class Mammalia; order Didelphimorphia; family Didelphidae; genus Gracilinanus; species Gracilinanus agilis. The sequence goes on from NC_058130.1 coordinate 702,804,093, forward strand.
TGCCAAATTTTAAAATCTTGTATGTCTCCAGGTCAAATAAAGCAACATGGTGCCACATTCCCTTTGGGGAAAAAGTACTAGGATTCTAATCCTTGCCCATTATTACTGGGCACTGGGATTAGCCATGTCCTATTACAATACAAATTGGCTTTCTGGTTGTATAATTTGGGGTACCCTGTGTAGAGTCCACTGCATTAGCAGAGACATTAAGATCAATAAGGAGAAAAGGAAAGTTTGAGAGTTGAGTTTGTGTGTCAAGTTACTTCAGACAGTTTCTTCAAAATGGACACTGCTATAGGTTAGAGCACGTTCTAGATTGACCTGAGAAGGATATTATGGATGGAATTGAAGTCAGTATTCAATTTAGATGTTAAATGACTTAAGTTACTTGAATTTTGGTTAACAATTAAAGGGTTTACTTAATAGCATAAGAAGGATATTCAATGACACTAATATGGACAGATAGACTTTCTAGGTGGAAGCTCATCTGTCAATCTGAAGGACTGACTTTACATGGGTAGTTACCAACCAAGCAGCCACACACTATTTGTCTAGAGGTCCTAAAGAATATTGTTTAAAGTGAGGCACTTTGAAGCTTTTGCCTACCATGTAAATCAAATCCTGGGGATGAGTTTCCCTATTCAGGAGGAAAAAAGAACAACTTGACCCTTCCCATGTAGCAGAGGAAGGACAAAAGTCAATAGATAGTGGCTCTCTTGCAAAGACTGATAAGCTAAATGCTGAGAGTACTGTAACCTTTGACAGACATCAGGTCAATCTAAAGACTAGCTGAAGAATATCCAGGATTTATCAAGCACATACTCTGTGCTAGGCACTTAGTTAAGTACCTTACCAATATCTTACTGGATCCTCACAATAATAGGTATCAGCCATCTTTTTTACTTGAATATTCCAGAAGATCTGGAAAAAACTAGAATTTTATTTTTTAATTTAATTAAAAAACAAGTAGTCTTTTCACTTCCCCTCTGAATCAAGAAAATATGAACAAACCCTTTTTACAAAAAACATAAGTAAAGCTAAACAAATTCTCATTGGTCATCTAAAGAAAGTGAAATCTCAACCTGCACATACCCTCTAGCAAGGGGTAGAGAATGCCAATCCTCATGAATTGCTTGGTCAGAGTTCTCATGCACACACACATATATATTTAGTCAGCCAAGTTCCAATTTGTTATCCTTCTCCCCTCCTCATATTAAGGGCACAAGAACAAACTCCATTGCATACAATGTATAGTCAATTTAAAAAATTAGAAGTGATTGTCCTAAAAACAATTTTTCATACTGTTGTTAACTTCTATCAGGTGATAGGATCAATGGTTCATTATGATTAATCCTCTGCAATATTACTTGGTCTTTATGCTAATCTGAGTTCAATACAATAGTTAGTATTCCATTAAATTTATGGACCCAACTTGTTCATCCATTCCTCCATTTATGGGGTAAATCCCACAGATTCCCATTCTTTGTCATCACAAAAAACTATGTTCTTATACCACCTTTCAATTTATTTTGTTTAGGACCAATACCACCCTGCCTCTATTTCACTGTTTAGGGTCTATACCCAGTTCTATGTGGTATGCATTCTTTCTTCTTTTGACTTGAGGTTCAAAGCTCCCACCCACTCTCCCTCATTTATAGGTCTACTTGTGGACCCTCATTATGTGAGATAGTACATTTCCTCATCTTCCTATTCATTTGCTCAACAATATTTTCTTCTTTTTAACCTTTCTAGTCTTTTTAAGATCTAGAATCACTTTCAGGTCTTTTCTGATAAGGTTTCCTCTATGAATTCTGAAAGATCAGAGGGGACACACATACCATCTCATATTTGAATGTAGAGGTTTGTCTCACTCCCTTTTTTAAGTCCCTCATGCCTATTCATTTTTATTTAACTATGTTTCTCTTTACTTGTTTAAAATTCAAAGTTTCTCAGCAGTTCTAGTCTTTTCCATCAAAAATGCTTGGAAGTTCTTTTATTAAAGGTCATTCCCTCATCCCTCATTTCCCCCCCCCCCCCATTACATTATACTCAGTTTTATTGGATAAGTTATTCTGGTCTTTAAGACACCATCCTTTGCCTTCTTGTAATATTATATTCCAAGCTTAGCTGTTCTTCAGTATTGGTTGCTGCCAAACAATTCCTACAATGACTCCTTAGTACTTAATTGCTTAACTGCTTGCAGCATTCCCCGCCCCTCATCGAATGGGGAAATCTGCATTTTTTCTGGGAGGTGATCCATTTATTTCTACATTGTCTTCTATGTCCATGAAATCTGGGCAGTTTTAAAGATTTCTTAATCTTATATCCAAGCTCCTTTTTTTAGGCAGCTAGTCCAATGATTATTTTCCCCTTGTTTTGCTTTCTATGTCAATTTTTATGAGATCTTAACATTTTCTTTTTAGCCTTTTGAATTCTTTCTAAGATTTTGGCTTCTAATTTGATCTATTCAAATTTTTAGATTTTGTTGTTTGGGCACAATTTTGTACTTCTTGTTCCAAGCTTTAACTCCTTGACTCTTCTTAATCTTAGCTGGGACTTGAAGTCAGGAGATAGAAATGAGGGAGGGCATTAAAGATATGGAAGACAGTTTCTTGGGTGAGGAACTCAAAGAGGCAAGGCAAGTTGAAGAGTATATAAAGACAAGGTGTAAGAAGACTGAAGTTTGGAGACCACATCCTGAAGGAATTTAAATGCTAAAAAGGATATACCCTTGATTCTGGAGGTTAATTGGAAGCAACTATCATTTATTCAGCAGATCTATGACATGGTCAGACCTTAACTTTAGGTTAACTTGACAGCTGAATGAAAGAAAAACTGGAGTGGAGAGGGACTTGAGGCTTCCATAGCAAGCTATTGCTATAATCTTGGCATGGGAGTCTTTTACCAGAATGATGGCAATGCCAGAGCAGAGTCAGGGTTGTATCCCAGAGATATTAAAAAAGGTGAAACTGACAGGGTTCCATTGCAGATTTAATAAGGAATGGGGGTGAGATACTAAGGTCTGGAAAGAAATCTAGGTCACTGGGGAAATTGAACCCTTTAAGAAGTTACTACTGGTACCTGAAGAGATTATCTAGGTCTAAAGCCTTATTTTAGATTTCTGATTGGGGGGGGCACTAGGTTAATACCCCCTTAACTGGAAACCAGTCACTTCTTACATAGAAGTCCAGTTTTTAATATCCCAAGACCTGCTTGTCCAGGAAGCAACTACTTCCTTCCCTGGAGACTTTTTAGGATAGTTTTTTTTTAAAACTTGGTGGGGGTAGAAATAAACTTTTTCCCCTGAGAAAAACCTTTGTTACACTGGAAGCAGTAGTGATTTTGGTGGGAGGGAATAAGAGCAGTGGAGTACAGAAGACAGGTTAAAGCAGAGTACTGGTTCTATATAGGCTTTTGATTTTTTAGAACTAGAAGTGTTAGGCATCTAAGCCAACCCCCTTTCAGCAGGGAAAGGAGACCTAGGAAAAAGTTGCCCCAAGTTACATGGCCAGGCCTCTGATTATCTAGAACGTGTTACTGCCTCTCTCCTTAATTACAGAAGCTGAGCAGACTCCTTGCAGCTAGGAGGACCAGAACATTTCAAGCTCCTTTATTATACTGTACAGCGGCAATCAGTAGTCTAGACACTAAGTGGAAAATAGTCCTGTGTCCCCTTTCTCAGTATATTCTTCAAGTCTCCCTAAAGTTTGAATACTTCTAAACCCTTTTAATGGGGCTGAGAAAAGCTAGTAGCTGGAAACTCCCCATTAGTGCCTACAACTTCATATGTATGGAATGAGAAATCTCAATGTAACAAATAAATTGGATCCTGTTGCCTCAATTTCATCTCGAATTCTTGGTTTTCCTTTCAGGTTTAGCAGAGGCAACATTTCTTCAGGCTTTTCTTGATGTTTTAGAAAAAGCTTCCCATCTACTTAAATTGTAGGTCTTATAAAAATATGAAAGTTAACTGTTCTTATGCCCAAGGAGCACTAAAAGACTGTCTGCCCTTTGATCTAGCCATACCACTGCTGAGTTTGTACCCCAAAGATATCAAAGGGGGAAAGACTTGCACAAAAATATTTATAGCCTTGCTCTTTGTGGTGGCAAAAAACTGGAAAATGAGGGGATGCCCTTTGGTTGGGGAATGGCTGAACAAAATGTGGTATCTTCTGGTGATGGAATACTATTGTGCTCAAAGGAATAATGAACTGGAGGAATTCCATGTGACCTCCAGGAATTGGAGAGTGAAAGGAGCAGAAGAAGCAGGAGAACATTGTACACAGAGACTGATACACTGTTACAATCGAACATAACGGACTTCTCTACCAGGAGCAATGCAAGGATCCAGAGCAAGGCTGAGGGACTTAAAAGAAAGAAAACTAGCCACATTCAGAGGAAGAACTGTGGGAGAAGAAACACAGAAGAAAAACTGTTGAAAGCTGTTAGATGTAAAGAGCCAATTGGAGAAATAGGGTCAAATTTAGGACCTGTTATCTGGATTCCCTACGTGACCAATCCAGGCTGAGGCAGTCTTTGTGTTTGGTCCTGGTCACCTGAGCCCTGAAAAGCTCTGGTACCAGCAGGTAGATTAATCCAAAAACAACTTGACCCCTCCAAGAGGCTATTAGGAGTCATTTAGAGAAACAGAGTCTGTAATAGATGTTTTATCTGGATCCCATTACAAAATCATCGGCAAGTAAAACTGCGTGTATGATTTTTCTGCACTGCATGTCAGATGCAGATAGAATGGACCATCTAAGGTAAAAATCTGAGGCTCCTCTTTTGACTCATTTTTAGATCCCCACATTCTCTCAATATTCTTATTGGAAAGCTTTGAGTCCTTAACCAGACCAGCAGCTACTGAGTTAACAATTCCTCTCCTTGATAATTAAGAAGCCTGAAACCTAAAAAATATATTACTTAGATAAGGACTGGAGCTGGAGAATTTAGTCCAGACTATCTGACCAGGTGCAGATCTGTAAATCAAGGCAGAACGCAATTAGTAAACATCTCCATGAAATTTATTTCTGCTTCCAGAATTATCCCCTACTAATTGGTGGTTGGAACTTGGCCCTTGTCTTTGCACCCATATCTCTATTTTTTAGGCTTTAATGAATTGTGTATGATTTGTAACCCCTTCACAGCTGTGACTCTTTGTGTTCTTTGTTTGAAACCAGTATAAAATAAAGTCAAAAATCCCATAGCGTGGGATCAGCATGGGCTAACCTCTAGTTCGGCTGTTCTCAGTTTCTTTTTCCTGTCTTAGCAATCCGACGCCATAAAACGCCACTCAGGACCCCTACCATATAGAGCTGGTCCTCTATAAAAAACAATTGCTTGAACACATGGGCTGATGGGGATATAGACACTAAATGATAACTCCAGCCCAACTATCAATAATATGGAATTAGGTCTTGATCTATGATACATATAAAACTCAGTGGAATTGTGCATCAGTTATGGGGAGGGGGAAAGAACATGAAACATGTAACTATGGGAAAATATTCAAAATTGTAAAAAATAAAGTTAGCTGTTCTATTGTAGCAAATAGCCTCTTCATTATATCCAGGTGTCCTAATGGAAGGTTTATCTAAAGGAGTCTTCCCTCACATTTAAGGCTTTTTGGCTTCTTTTAGATTAGTGAACCATTAAATTGGCAAAGAACAGGCTTCAACTATACCCTAATTTATGAATTAGTTTTTATCAGCTCCTTGTGAGAACTTGGTAGAAATCCTGTTATTGGTTGCTTTTTACCCCCATCCCTCACCTCTTAAAAATAAACTGGACACTGGTTGGACTTCCAGGACTTTGTCTCTTCATGTTCTTCACTACTCTTTTAAAGCAGACTTGCCTTCATCTGAAGTTGGATTTCTTCAAAAAGTGGAAGCTGACCTACTTCCCAGTGAGGAAGTGAAGCCCCAATAACAAATCAGCTACAGCTGTCATCTTAAGGCAGTCTCAGGTGGAAGCAATCTTCCTTTACCCACGGACCAAAGTTTTATTCAGTGGAACTGGAATGCCAACAGGCTGGCAATACCTATTCTAACTGGAGCGTGGTTGATAGCCACTCATTGTGGCTATTACTAAAGAAAATTAAGGTATTGTTTACTCTCTAGAGATTCCAAAAGAACAGACTTCAAGTGTTCTCCAGACACACACTGGCTGTGTGACCTTAGGCAAGTCTCCTGAACCCTCAAGTCCTCTAGGCTAGAGGTATTGAATTCAAATAGAAACAGTGGAAGCTACTAAACCTATATACTAGCCCTATGTGGATTTAGAAAACCACCTCAACATTGTTTTCCATCTTATCTGTGTCTTGTCAAGTGTGTCCCACTCATATTTTAATCCTGTTTCTCTCATACAATGTTGGTTGCTTCCTGTTTGGCACATTCCTGACCCTTCTGCTCAAAGCACCTCCAAGTTAAAGATAGATTGACAGCGGTAGGAATTTTGCTATATATTTGGTGTCTGGATCAGAGGTGTTTTGTTTTTAATTTGAAAATTTTTGTTTAATTGATTTAGAATGTTTTCCCATGGTTACACTATTTGTGTTCTTTCCCTCCCCTCCTTCCACCCTCCTGTAGCTAACGAACAGTTCCACTGGGTTTTACATGTGTCATTGGATCAGACACTTCTTAGGTCTGGTCCCTAAGAAGGGAAGACCACTCACAGATCTTGATCTGTGATGTAAAACAATTCTAGACGAGTTAGATAGAGGAGCAGTAGTGTAGGAGTACTTGCATTCTTCTTTTTCCCTCAACCCCTGACCTGGACTTGGTTCAGAGACCACCCCTCCTCCATATCTTAGTCTACCCTGCATCCTTTTCTCTAAACATAAAACAGAACAGCCACATGATTTTTCCTTTAGCACATGCACCTAGTATCAATCTTGATGGGTCATTTCCCAGTTGGTTTCTTTACTAAAATACATGACTCTTGAGTGCCTAGTTAGACCCTTTGGGATCAAGATTTTTGGGGCTAATTTCCCTTATTATCCTCTTGTATTTCACTGTAGACCCCTAACCTCTCCTTCCCTGCCTTCTCAGCAACCTTGTGAAGAAAAGAAAGTTTCCTAAGGAGAGAGAAGAATCAGAATTAAGTATTGGAAAGACCACTTGGGAAGGGAAATAGCCAGGAGAATGGAGTGAGAAAGAAAAAAGTCAACAAATGTGAACTTCTCCCAAACATTGTTACTAGGATTATCTCAGATCATCCTAGGTGACTGTCCTGTCCTGACTGTACTTTGTTCTAGAGGACTGACTCAGCAGAGACTTAAGTCACTCAACCTTTTAAAAAAACTGAAAGATTAAGTGGCAGAGTAAAAGCTGGAGGTGAATGCTCTCAGGCAACCAAACCTTGTCTCAACCTTATTATATACCTTTCCTAGCCCTTCCCACCCCCACCACCCCAACTTAAATGGAATTACTTTCACCTGGAGCCAGTAAAATGATCTCTTTACCCAAATCCCTTCTCCACCTCTTCAGGTGTTTTGGTTCAAGGCAGATGACTAGAGCCTTTCCTCTATTTAGGAGAGGTTGTTTGTTTTTTTAACCCATACCTTGCTAGTCAGATGAGGGTATCTCCAAAAGTCATTTCAAGAGTTCAGGTGATTTTGTTTTAATGAAAGAATTTGGTGAAACAGAATGGCAGGGACAAAAAACACGAAAAGTCATTTGTAACAACTGTGATGAGCCCAAAGATTTTCTCTCTTTTCCCAGAGTACTAGAAATGGGATAGAATAGAATTAAATGAGTACGGCAGAAATTTCATTTGTTTGGGAAGAGTGTGTGTGCTTGTATGTGTGTGTGTGCTACAGAGAGAGAAAGCCTTATTCAGAAGAAAGATTTCTAGAATCAGAGTCAGATGTCTTGCACTTTAGTCATGGTTTTGACCCCTAATCAATGCGTAATCTTGGAAAAGTAGTTTCCCCTCTGTATGTCTCAGTTTCTTCATCTGTAAGCTTGGTTAATATGACGAAAGAGGAAAATGACAAGTATCGGATGGGATAAATAATAACAAACACACTGGTCTACTTTTGGTTAAGCTGAGGAAAATGGTCTATATGTATAAAAATATTTATAGCGACTCTTTTCATGAAAGCCAATGATTTGGAAACTAAGATTGTGTCTTCCTCTTAAAACGATAAAATGGGCAGCTTCAGAGGAAATCTCTGTGAACTATGGCAGAGTAAGGTGGGTAGAAATAGGAGAACAAATTATATAATGATAAAAGAAAGACAAACAATTTTATTTTGCTAAACTGCAATTATATACTGAGGGCTCTCTTTTTCCCTTTTAATTTGTTAGCTGGAAGGGGCGAGGAGAACAAGAAAGGGGAAGTTAACAGATTAATAAATATTTTAAAAGAATAAAAGGGAATAATTGTAGTATAAAAAGGAAACATAACATTTTAAAATTAAAAAATAGTTGAAGCAAGACCAAATGCACAGAGGATTATAAGAGAACAGGATCATAGATCTAGAATTGGAAGGGAGGGACCACAGACAACATCTATTCTAAGGATACTTTGACTAGGATCTGTGAACATTTAAAAAATATTTTGATAACTGTACTTCAGCATAATCGGCTTCCTTTGTGGGAAGCTAGATGGTGCAGTGTATAGAGCACCAGGCTTGGAGTAGAGAAAACCTGAGTTCAAATGTGGCCTCATTTATTTACCAGTTGTGCGACCCTGGGCAAGTCACAACCTCTATTTGCCTGGTTTTTTTTTTTCATCTGTAAAATGGAGATAAAAATAATACCTACCTCCCCGGGTAGTTGTGAGAAACAAGTGAGATAATATTTGCACAGTACCTAGCACATTTCTGTTTAGTAATTTCACTCATCTCTAACTCTTTGTGATCCCATTTGGGGTTTTCTTGGAAAAGATACTGGACTGGTTTGCCATTTCCTCTTCCATCTCATTTTATAGATGAGGAATTGAGGCAAAAAGGGACAAATTACTTGTCTAAGGTTACTCAGCTAGTAAATGTTTGAGGCCAAATTTGAACTCAGGAAGATGAGTCTTTCTGACTCTAAGCCTGACATTCTATCCACTGTGCCATCTAGCTCCCCACTTGGCACGTGGTAGGAACTATATAAATTTTGCTATTAATATAATCCTGTGTATTTTATTTTATACATTTAAACACATGTGAGAAAGGGTCTACTATATTGGGGAAAAACAGGTTAAGCTCTCTGATCTTGTAGGACCCCTTAATTTTACAGATGAAGAAACTAAAACCCAGAGATGTTAGGTGACCACCCTAGATCACAATGCAGTAAGCATGAAAGCCACAAATAGCATAGGAGGTGCTCACCACATATTAAAGATTGAAATTCTGTTCAGCTTATTAGGGAAGGGGACCAAATGAAGGCCAGAGCAAAGTTACTGAATATCTTGTTTAGGTCATGTACTTAATGAAGGATTATATGATTTAATTGACTAATCTTCCTGGCATTGTAAATAATACTAGGACTCCCAAATTTTACATTTGAAAATACCTTTAGAGAGTAAAAAGAACATCTAATCCAATAGCCTCCCTTACTATGTATTTTACAGTTTATAAAGAACTTTGCTAACAGCCAACAAATGAGATAGGAAATACCCCTATTATTCTATTTCTTGCCTCAACTATATTTCTAATTTGAAATTTTTATTTTTTCTTCTTATTCTGGAATCATTCTCTTTTTTTTAGTTTTAAAAATATTCATTAATGTCACTCCCCTATTTTTTCTCTCCTCTCCCTGCACTGAGAAAATTCAAAAAGTAAAAAGAAAGTCTTTTATATTCTGCTTAAAAAAAACAAAAACAAAAACAACTCCTCCTACGTAGCCATGGCCAGAAATGGATTTCTCTTTCTGCATTGGAAGTTCCTTCACTCTCAGGAAGTGAGTGATATGTTTCCTACTCTTTCTTTAGGATTCATGGCTTATTATTGTGTTGCTCAGAGTTCTAAACAGCTTTCAGAGTTGTTTTTCTCTTATTCTCATTTTACTTCTGAACAAAACTGAGGCTTGAGGAATTTGAGTAACTTGTCTCCAGTAACATGGATATTTAAGTGGGACTCTAAACCTGAATAGACCTTTTGACTTTGAATAAGCTTTTTTTTT
>NC_058130.1:702829200-702942770 GCF_016433145.1 Gracilinanus agilis
GCCTTTAAGGACTGGTTTTCGGCTTTAATGTTTTGGTTTTCGGCTTTAATGTTTTGGATTTCGGCTCTAATGTTTTGGTTTTCCTTTTCAATCTGGTCATTTTTGGTCTTCAGTTGTCTTGTCTCACTTTCCAATTGCGAAATTCTGCCTTTTAAACTGTTATTTTCTTGCCAGATTTCTTCCATCTTCCTCAACATTTCATTTTTAAACTCTTCCATAGCTTGTGACCAGCTTTCATTTTTTGGGGGAGGTTTGGATTTTTGTTTTCCCTCCTCTGGTGTCTGGATTTTCTCTGTGTAGAAGTTGTCGAGTGTTCCAGAGTTTCTCTTGATAGTCTTTTTCTTCTGCACTTCTTTATTGCTGGCCATTGTTGGCCCCGCCCCTTTTCAGCTTTGTCTTTGCACTCAGGGTCTGCCTGGGCCTTACAAGCTCTGGGCTCCGGTCTCCTTGTCCTCGGGGTCAGGCCTCCTGGTAGTTCCCGGTCTGCCCCTCTGCCCGAGGTTCCTTCAGCAGTCTTTGGGGCTGCTTCCACTGCCGCACTCAGGTCTGCACCAGGTCCTCACTGGAGGTCCAAGCCTGGGCTGGAAATCGTTATCCAAGCCTAGGGCACTGCCTTTGCCTGTGCAGATGCTCTTAGGGCGCTGCCTTCACCCCCGGCAGAAGGTAGTGAAAGTCTGTGGGCTGGAGATCTTTATTCGCACCTGAGGCGATGCCTTCAGCGCTTGGGAAAGGCCGTGTTTTAGGGGCCTTTTTCCGGGCCCTCAGCTGTGCCTTCACCCACGTGGGCGCTTGGGGAAAGTCCGTGTGTGCCCCCAGCCACCTGGGGTCCCTCGTCTTGCTGCACACAGGTACAGGCTCCGGGGCTGCCAGTGATTATCTGGTTGCCCCAGTCCTGTTTTCCCACTTGTGCGTTGGCACGTTGTGTGGGGTGTGGGGGGTGGGGGAGGGGCTTCTTCCTCTCGCATTTTAGTGAGAGCTGTTTCACCCCTTTATAGCGTGGAAATGCCCCGATTCTGCATACCTTCAATGCTGCGCCCTGTTGTGGGGTTCCTTCGTTCCTCTGGACTCGTTTTTATTTCCCCTTGAGGAGGTCTGTATGCTTCGGTCAGGAGAGATCGAGCAGCTGCTCCTTACACTGCCGCCATCTTAACCGGAAGAGCAATCTTTCATAATCTTATTGGAGATGTGAATTTTGAACCAACCTCTTTTTACTAGTCAAGTGAAGAGCAAAGAAATTCCTTCTGGCTACCTTATCTTCTCAACAGCATACTCATCATTTCTTTGCAAGGAGAGAAAGAGTGATCTTTGCTTTGCTTCTTTTATAATTCCTATTGTCCATGATTGGAGTTTAGTGGATCACACAGGAAGGAAAAGAATAACTGGTACCCAGAGATTGGACATCCCACTAAACACTGCCCACTTTTGGTGAGGAACAAGAATGGGTGCTTATTCATTCTGATTCCTCCGTCTCAGAACCCTCCAAAAATACAATCCCAGAAATCCAAGTTGAAAAGATATCAACTGCTCAACTCTTGCTTGGGTCTCTACAGTATCAATGAATAACAGTTGTTACATCTATAGTCTTCATATTTATGATACATGAATAACAGTCGTTACATCTGTAGTCTTCATATTTATAATATGATACAATAAATATTTATTAAGTGCCTACTGTGTGCCAGGCACTGTGCAAAATACTGGGGATAGAAATTTTAAAAGTCCCTGCCCTCAAGGAGCTTATAATCTAGTGGGAGAAGACAATATTCAAAAGGAAGCTAAAAAGGGGGTGGTACCAAAGGGTTTCATGCAGGGGTATGACAACATATGAGAATGGAGTCAAAACCAAGCAGAACAGCTGATGGAAAGTGAAGAGATGTTGGGATTCTTAGTCTTCTATAAGGAGAAGCTCTGGGAAGAGATTTTTGTTCTGCACTCCAGTCCTTCAAACAGAGGGACAGAAACAACTAAGGGGTCTGAGAAAATGCTGAGCAGCAAAACTGAAGCAATCTCTATGATGATAGGTGAGAAGTTTATCTGGGTTGAGTTTATCCTGAGTGGAGCATGATGAAAATTACAAAAGACCAGCTCTCGATGGGACAGTCTCTTGGGGATGGAACGACGACGACAGCAACATGAGTGAAAACAGCCAGAGGGCCAGTGAGGTTTGCACAAGCTGTTCTGGGGGGCCATTTGCTGATCTTTATTTTTATGCCTTTTTTTCCCTAAGATTACATACATGTTGGCATGATTTCCATTCCCACCATACATCTCTTCTCAGAGACAATGTATTGTGTCATATTTTTCATTCTCCTGTAACTTTTCCATACTTTTCAGTGTGTTTGACATATCTCTTGGGCTACAGTGGTAGGAAAGTTCAGGAGACAATTTCTCCATTTATCATTTCATTGTTCTTTTATGTGTACTGTACCGAATTGGGGACTAGGGTGAGGGGAAACCTGGAGACTATTCTGGCCTGTTTTTGCAGGCATCTGTGTATGGGAACCTAAGTCAGTATTTTAAAATCTTTAACTCACTATTTGCTGGTTTGTTGTGAAGTGACTTCTTCTAGAAGAAATTCTAGGGGAATTTCTATATTACTGCAAGTAAAAGATGGGAATTTCCTAGGAGTTTGTAGGGGGCTGTGTTATTTAAAATTACTGGGGTTCTATTTAGAAGTATTAAGCCTCAAGATATGTAGATATATGACAAACTTCCTGTGAACATGTGGGGGACTTTGAGACTACATTTTCCGTGATCCAATGGGTTTCCGGTTTTGGACGTGGTGACGTCTCCAACGTATAGCACAGCTTAAATTCGGAGGTCGGCCTTGAGACGACCTCTTTGGCTACTTAGAGAAGATGGGAGGAGATACAGATGGGTGGCATTTTTTGAAATAGTCAGGCGTGGTCTTATATATATTTTTCCAACATGGCCATGGTAATTAAAATATTACTTTTCCTCATAATATCAGCCTCTATCATTTTTAATCATTACGGGGGCTGTAAGGGCTCTAATAATTGCCTATGATGTTCCTTTATATGTTCCTGGGGCTGAATAGAGATATTGATTACAAGAATTCCAATAAAAGGAAATGTTAGTGAGAAAAGAGTCACATAGTGGAATCACCATCCTTCTGTCACCTGCTATTAGGGTTTCAGAGTGCATGCAAGACAGTGTGAATGTCATGAACTTTGATGGCCTCCCACAGAAAATGATCTCATGATGGAGTTGAAACCAAGCAGAGCAACTGATGGCAAATGAAGAAACATCCATAGGTATCCCTTCAATATCACAGGGGTTAAGGGTACAGTACCCTATCCATGAGCTGGAAAATCCACGTAAGATTTTTTGACTCTCCCTTCATACCAAAAAAGAAGTCTGAATTTTTTTCTTTTTGGGGGTGTTTACAGGACCTTAAATGAATTTATGAGTTACTTTTAAACTTTTAAAGATATCGCTACATTTTTAGCCTTTGTGTCTGCTGGCTTTTGTGTTCTTTATGCAAACTTTAACTTTTTACTTATTTTAACTTCAAAAAGGAAATTGTGATTATGGTATTAAAAAAGAAAATGTTTATATTATAAAATACTATACATATATTTTATGCATTTCTGAATTTTTAAACTTTTTCTGTGTCATCTGTTAGCCTTCACATGTCATCTGTGGCTTCATTTGCTTTCTCATGCCTACTTGTGATAGATCAAAACCATGATAGAGAAAGTCACAAAGTAGAAGGGATACTTGTTTCTTATAATGTAGTAATACTGCCTTCTATCTGTGCACCACAATTTATTTAATCCTTCCAAAATTAATGAGTTCCATTCTTTGCTACCATTAAAAGGACTGCTCTAAATATTTTTCTGTCTTTGAGACCTTTCCTTCTGTCTTTGATCTTCTTGGGTGAGATGCTAAAGAAGAGAGATTTCTGAGTCAAAAGGTATAGACAACTTTAGTCACTTTCTTAGGGATTCTAGACATAGAATTTTGTAGGTTACAGATATTTCTGACCATTTGGGGTCATACTGGGAAGCTTTGCTGGTAGGATACCCTTTCCTTCAGACTACTGGGTGACTTCTTGGGGAGTTCTAAGGTGATCCACCATTCTATTTCTTAGCCAGTACCAGATCATTTGGATGATTACTGCTTTATAGGACAGTTTGAGATCTGGTACTGCTAGGCCACCTTCCTTCACATTTTTTCACTTTTAACTCCCTTGATATTCTTGATCTTTTGTTCTTCCAGATTTTTTTTCTAGTTCTATAAAAGTTTTTTTGGTAGTTTGATAGGTATGGTACTGAATAAGTAAGTTAATTCGAGTAGAATTGTCATTTTTATAATACTGATCTGGCTGGCCATGAGCAATTACTATTTTTTTTAGTTGTTTAGATCTAGTTTTATTTCTACAGAAGAGTGTTTTGTAATTGTGTTCCTATAATTCCTGTGTTTGTCTGGGTAAGTAGATTTCCAGGTATTTTATATTGTCAAGTTATTTTCAATGGAATTTCTCTTTCTATGGCTTGTAGCTGGACGTTTTTTGGCAGTATATTGAAATGCTAATGATTTGTGTGGGTTTCTTTTGTAGCTTGTAGTAACTTTGCTAAAGTTATTTCAACTAGTTTTTAAGTTGATTTTCTAGGATTCTCTAAGTATACCATCATGTAATCTGCAAAGAGTGATAGTTTAGTTTCCTCACTGCCTACTTAAATTCCTTCAATTTCTTTTTTCTCTCTTCTTGCTAAATCTAGCATTTCCAGTACAATATTAAGTAATAGTGGTGATAATGCACACCTTGCTTCACCCTTGATCTTATTGGGAATCCCCAATGATCCCCATTGCAGATGATACTTGATGATGGTTTTCAATCTATACTGTCATTTTAAGGAAAGGTCCATTGATTCCTATGCTTTCTAATGTTTTTAATAGGAATGGGTGCTATTTGTCAGAGGCTTTCTCTGCATCTATTAAAATAATCATGTGATGTCCGTCAGTTTTGTTATTGGTATGGTCAGTTATGCTGATAATTTTCCCAATATTAAACTAACCCTGCATTCCTACTATAAATCTCACCTGATCATAGTGAATGATTCTTGTGATATATTGCTGTAGTCTCCTTGATTGTATTTAATTTAAAATGTTCACATCATTAAGGAAATTGGCCTATAATTTTCTGTTTTTGTTCTTCTTGGCTTAAGTATCAGCCCCATATTTGTGTCATAAAATGAATTTGATAAAGCTCCCTCTTTGCCTATTTTCTCAAATAGTTTATATAGTATTAGGATTATTTGTCCTTTAAATATCTGATAGAATTCACTTGTGAATCCATCTGGCCATGGGGTTTTGCAATTGAAGATAACCCTCTATGAACGTATTTTTGTTTGTTTGTTTGTTTGTTTTTTAATTTTAAACTCTTAACTTCTGTGTATTGGCTTCTAGGCAGAAGAGTGGTAAGGGTAGGCAATGGGGGTCAAGTGACTTGCCCAGAGTCACACAGCTGGGGACTCTATGAAGTTTTTTATTGAATTTCTTAGTCATTATTCATTCAGTCTATTGTGAACTTCAGAGTTCTACTCGAGGATTTGGGATTTTAATGGTCTTCTCTCAAGCAGTCATTCTGACCAGAAGTCCTGTTTCTCTCCTTCTTCCCTCCCTCCCTACCCACCCCCCAGAAAGCCCCACCCCCTACTGAAAGGAAAGGCAATTTATCCTGATGATAGCAGAACTCAGAACCAGTGGAACCCCTCCAGCCAAGATACATGACTCTCATGGGATATGGGAAAGCTGTCTGCAGCAACACAACTCTTGCCCATCATGTTTGGGTTATCCCTTGCCCTAGTACTCAGAGAAAATGGTGCCTATTTCTAAAGCTTCCTAGTGGCAATAAAAGACAACTTTTTCAGTGTCCTACAGGATATGCCTAACATAACATGAAAGAGCAGACAGCTAGCTATCCATCCCACATACATACTGGTGGAAAGGGTATGAGGAACACAGCCCAGTGGTTTTATAATGCTGTGCCTCCTGGAATGCCCATCCTAACCTCTCACCTTAGGTAGCTCCCTTAGCTGGTTGGCATAAAGCAGCAGTTCTTCCAGGGTTTGGCCGTAACGACAGATCTCTTCTGAAATGGCCTATAGTGAGCAGGGTGTTATAATTAAAAATGATGAGGGGGGCAGCTGGGTAGCTCAGTGGAGTGAGAGTCAGGCCTAGAGACAGGAGGTCCTAGGTTCAAACCCGGCCTCAGCCACTTCCCAGCTGTGTGACCCTGGGCAAGTCACTTGACCCCCATTGCCCACCCTTACCACTCTTCCACCTATGAGACAATACACCGAAAAGTACAAGGGTTAAAAAAAAAAATGATGAGGGCCGAGATTAGAAGGGAGAATAGTATTTTAATAAAAGCCATGCTGATAGAGATAAATTTACCACGTGCCTGTAAGAAACCTATTCCAACATCACCTCAGTCATTTTACCTTCCTATCTTCGCAAGCTCAGGTAGCTAAAGAGAAAGTTCAAAGTCACTCCCCCCCTATTTAAAACAGTCCCTAACCTTGAATACATAATCCAAAACAGGAATCACAGGAAATTGGGGATCACGGGAAATGTAGTTCCAAGTATCCCAAGTGATTTTTAAATAACACAAGTGCCACTTGTCCACGGACTCCACCTGTGGGTTACACTGCCACAAGGGGATGCACTTCAGCATGGTGCTTCAGGAAGGTTCCCCTCCTCCAGGATGTAGAGAAGGGAAGAGAATAGGGGGAACAGGCAGGCAAGACAAGATCAAAGAGACTTAGGCCAAGGGCCCCCTAGATGAGGATTACAGGATCCAAAGCCAAGTGATTCTGGGCAGGAGGCATCAGGAGCCCCTGGCCTCTCTTATCAGGGAGCAGTAAGGTGAGGCCAGGTCGGGATCATCAAGGTCTGGGGATGGCACTGCCTTGGGCACAAGTGCCCTGGGCAGCATCTGAGGAGGGACTGGGAGGCAGGGGACTTCAAGGGAGTTCCTGGCTGCATGTGAGAAGGAAGGTGAGGGCCAGGCCTGAGCCAGCTGGGAGCTTAGGTGGAAGGGGCTCCCGGAAGGGCGGGGCGGGGGCGTCTACCTACTAGAAGACTTCTAATAGTCATTATTTAATACAAATGTGTTTCTTTGGCTACTACATTCCTGCTTAACTTCTATTCTCCAATGACTGTCAATAATGCAGACCTCACTCTATCCATTTCCTCTTATAAATTCATCACAGATGATCCATTTAATGTGCTGAGTGCCTTCCTGAAGTTCATAATTTTGGAGAAAACAGAAGAATACATGAGCAGTCCCTTAGTCTTGTCCTTCATTCTTGCCTATTATCAACAGACAGCCCATAATTTTTTTTAAATGGGCATACATTTCTCTGATGGCCTTTATTTTATATCTAGAAAAATTGAGGTAGAAAAGGTGACAGGCTTGCTGAGAGGAGAAATGCTTTCCAAAAGGAAGCAAATTTAAATAATGTAAGGCAACCACATGAGAGCACATTATTTAACTTTTCATATATGTACATGTTATTTCAACTAACTGTTGTCTACTTGAGGGTGGGAATGTGGCATACCCCATGTCACCACTGTTAACTGGTTCTATAAAAACACAACTTTAGTAGGGGCAATTGGGTGCATAGGAAATCTACTAAGTGAGTAACTGGTAGAACTATGTGACAGAAGCCTTCCTTAAAGCCAATTATTTGCCCCCAGAATGATGCTACCGAGAAATGATAGGCAGGGCAACATTTTTCAGGGTATGCCTATACTTTTAATCCCAGAGGCCCTAGGAGGATGTCCTTTTCATAGTAGATACTCATTATTTACTTGCAGACTGATTCAAAAGTTTGGGTGAACCCTAAGTAGAATCATAATTTGAAGCTCATTTGAGGATCCAAATCAATGCTCCTGCTCTCAAATCAGCTACTAAGGAAGTGGAGGAAAAAAAACCAAACCATACAGAGGGAAGAGCTTATCCCCATGCTAAGGTCCCTGCTGAAGGGCCTAACAACTGGAAAAGAGAGCAGGTAAAAGACTCAAGTGAGAAAAGGAAGACAGGAAGGGTGAAGGCAGATACAGCAGCAATTCTTTAGGGAATATGAAGCTAAACCTTTTTCCTCCCACTTAATCTTCCTGGATTCTTCCTTTTCCCTCAATGATCTAGATAAGGCAAGGAGTTCTTTGTGGTAGGCAATAATGACCAAGGAAATGCCCTCACTTGAAGCCAATTTCTCCATGGACTTTTGCCCCTCTTTCAGAGACAACTCAACATTCTCCCTTTTCTCTACTTGTCCTGTTTCTACCCTTAAAATGCTGCTCCCATGCCCCAGTAACCAAATCCACCTTGATTTTGTGTGACCCAAATCTTCTTCTGTAGAACTTTCTTTTGAAATGTACTGACCAGAATTGTTGTCTACTTAAGATCTGTAATGACCTTCATTTTTGTATTTAAACCTGTTATGATGATAATAACAGATAATTTGGAGAAGCAGATAATGTGTCAGGGCCAATATTAGAGCTTCAAATCAAAGGCCAGAGATTGACAGGCTTCAGTGAGGAAAGGAGGGGGCTAAACACTCCTGGCTCTCAAACCCCTCCCCCTCTAACTGCTACTGCTTCAGTTGGTAATGAAGACAGGAATAAGATTCTTCTGGTAAGTTTCTGTTATGGCTGAAACCCCAATGATGTTCCTTTTCTTTAATTCATATTCCTCACAGGTCAGTAAGATGAATATATAGAAACTAGTTAACTAACTTGAGGACAGAGAAGATCTTCTTAAACTGGCAGTAGACAGGATTCAAACTAGAAGTCCAGACTGAGTTGCGAGTATCCCCCCAAATAACTACCAGGCACAGATTTGAAGATAAAGGTTATATTAAATAATAACAAGGAAAACTAGAGAAGTTAATGAAAGTTTTAGGATAATGAGAAGAAACCCTGAACTGTTAAGTTGATGCTGCCCTTCCCCCTTCCCACAGGAGGAGGGGAATGAAGACACTTAACTAAAACTGGCTCTCTTGCTATTGATAAATATCTTTACTCTCTAATCACTAAGTAATTATATATTAATATTAATGAAGAATAGTAATAACAAACAGGCTAACCCTATGAGTAGAAACCACTAGCTTATGCTACAATGGCCACCTCAGATGAACTCCTAAGTCTTGAATAGTAAGCAGAGTGTCTGCTCACTTCAACCTCCACCAAATAACTGACTCAAACCCTTCTCAACTGCCCCTCACCCAAAGTTCTCCAGGGGGGGGTCCCCTGGAATTCTGGGTGAGGCTATCCCTGTACCTTTGCAGGTATTCCATGCTTTGCATCTTCACACAACAAAACCACAGGCTTGATACAGCTGGGCCCAGCCCCAAAGGGACAGTCCCTTATCTTTCTGCAGAAAACAGAGAGTAGAGACTACTTGCATCATTCTATTTCATTGTGTGTGCATTTTTTACCCAGCCATGAGGTCCCTTGAGGGGAAGACCATATCTTTTCCTGTTTTCCCCCAATACAGCCTAGCACAGAGCAAACACTTGAACTGAAAAAATTGACAAGAAGGGTGAGGCTAAATGACCCCTCAAGAATTCCATGTGAACTGGAAAGACCTCCAGGAATTGATGCAGAGTGAAAGGAGCAGAGCCAGAAGAACATTGTACACAGAGACTGATACACTGTGGTAAAATTGAATGTAATGGACTTCTGTACTAGCAGCAATGCAATGACCCAGGACAATTCTGAGGGATTTATGGAAAAGAATGCTACCCACATTCAGGGGATGAACTACAGGAGTGGAAACAGAAGAAAAACAACTGCTTGAACACATGGGTTGATGTGGACATGATTGGGGATATAGACTTGAAACAACCACACCAATGCAACTATCAATAATATGTAAATAAGTCTTGACTGATGACACATGTTAAAACCGGTGGAAATGTGCATTGGCTATGGGGAGGGTGAAGGGGAAAGTAAAAACATGAATCATATAACTATGGAAAATTTTTCTAAAAAAATAAAATATTTAAATCTAAAAAAATAAAAATAAAAATAAATGACCCCTCAAAGGACCACAAGGGCCAGAAAGCTCTTGCCAAAGCCTAGAGGGTGGTCCTGGAAGATCAAAGTCCATGGAGAGTTGGGGAGAGCTGGCAAGTATATGATCTCACACATGGTGTGTACAGGGGGCCAGCAGCATCCGTACTTTTATCCAAACTACACAAAAAAGCCAGGCAGGGGCTGAATTCAGCCTCCCAGGGAGAGTCCCATATGTCTTTCTACACAAATTGGAGGGGTGAGACAAGAAGAGGAAGATTCAAGTCTGTGAGAGGTTGGGGAGGAGAAGGGTCGAGGTCACGCAGACAGGTCACTATTGTCAAAGCGCTCTTGGTCATAGACCTCAGCCACCACCTTTCTGCCAGCAAACCAACGCCCATTGAGAGCCTGGATAGCCTTGTGTGTCTCTGAGGCCATTGAGAACTCCACAAAGATCTTGACTATAATTTCAGCATCCTCATCTTCACCCTGCTTCTCTTGGTAGATGATGACACGGTTGACAGCCCCAAACTTGCCACATTCTTCTGTCACTTCCCCCTCTAAATCCTCATCAATGTCTTTGGGGTCCACCATGTTGCGTAGAATCATCACTGTGGACTGGAGGGAAGAAGGGGATGTGAGCATTGAGATGAGGTGCCCTCCATTTCAGAGGTGCAGTTGGGAAGGGTTTCTCTCCTGCTCTGATGACTACCCCACCTGGGGGTTAGTTCAGATCTTCATGCTGCCCCTCCACTCTGACAACTTTTGCCATATACCCTCCTTTCCATCCCTTCTCCCATAGAATTAAGGGGAGTTCAAAGGAATAGCAAGTGGAACCCAAAGATATCAGACTAGGAAGTTCCTAGGAATTGATATGTTTGGAGTTATTCAAAATCAGGGCAAGGATCCATGGAGATGGAGAGCTACCCTAGAGTAGAAGGACATAGATTTGGGAGATACATACAACCAGAATGATGGGAATGGGATGGGATAGGCGAGTAGGCAAGGATGAGCTCTGGGGGTCCCATATACCTCCTGTTTCCGCAGCAGCTTCTGCATGACCATGTGGCGGGCACTACTGCCTGAAATGCTCACGTGCTCCTGCTCACTCAGCATCTCCGGCTGCTCTGATTCAGGGAACAGTTCCTCCTCTTCCTTCTCCTTCTTAGGCTCCAAGAGGCCTAGTGTCAGAGGGCTAGCCAGAATGGGGTTCACCACCCCCACAGAAGGAATGGTGACAGGGATGGGAGGTCTTGCAGGGGTCACACCTGTCACACAACAATATTAACTATGGATTATGAGATGAAGTTATCTTCTCCCCACTTCCTTCATCACCCACCACACAGGCACACATTATTTCCCATAGCTATTTGCTCAAGTCCTAATGGGGAAACAGTGGTGACGTTGGACATGAATAATGACAGAGGAAAAAATCTATGAAAAGCAACAAAGCTGGGTAGAGAAAGAGGTCATTCAAGTTCAGAAAGGACAAGGACAATGGGGAATCTTGCAACAGACTGGCATGGGTGGCTGCAGTGCTTACCTGTGATGACTCCAGGGGCCTGGGCTGCCATGATAGCTTGTGGCAGAGCTCCTAGGGGCTGGGCCAGAGTCAGTGCTGGTGACACTAGCCCAGGTGTGGCCAGAGTGCCCAGTACAGCTGCACCAGCCACTGCTTCCTACAACACAACAGTAAAACCTCAAGCTAAGATTTTCCACAACTGATGACCAGCCAACCACCCCACGTTTCTTCTCTAGCCCCAGACCAGCAGCACACCTCACCTCTTTTCCCCAACTTCAAAGCCATCCCTTGGCCTTCCCAATAATGAAAGTTTTAAAATAAATAAATAAGTAAACAAACAAATAAACAAACAAACAAATAAATAAATGTATATATACACACATGCACATATACAACCCAACTCCCCTCCTCTCCCTGTTTTAACTCTGCTGACATGGCTCTCACCTGGGCAGTGATCTTGGCTGTGGCAGCAGCAGCTGCAACAGCAGTTGCAGGTGGGAGACCACCAGGAGTGGCAGATATAAGTAGGGACATAGGTGGTGTGACTGCCTTGCCCACCCGAAGGTACTGGCCCCCCAGGTTAAAGAGATTCATGGAGACGGCATCCTCAGATGATTGGGCCGCTTCATATTCTGCAAGGTTAGAGAAAAGAGTTAAGAGATGTGGCAGTTCATCCATGGCCCCTTCCTCCATCTTTCCCTTGAGTCAGAGCCTTGTTGATGGCCCTTCTCCCTTCCCTTACTCTTTCCTGGGCTCACCTATGAAGCCATAGCCCTTGTGTTTCCCTGTGGTCAGGTCCCGAGCCAAAGTGCATGACTTGATGGTGCCAAATGCCTCAAACACAGTCTTGATGTCTTCATCTGATAGGTCCTGGTGTACTGAGGCCATGTAGATGCGGTTAAAGGCTCTGGCTTCTTCAGCCAGCTGGTCAATGATGGGCTGGGCCTGTCCGATGTTACTGGGCCTACCCACCTGAGAGTGGGTGGCATGAATGGACAAGCTAGGCAGACCACTCAAAAGTACAGACAGGCCAAGCAGACCACACTAACTAATGCATTTCCTGACCACCAACCAGGCTGGAACTATGATTCAGGAAAGGCAGGTCTTTGTCCTCAGAGACCCCATGGTTAAATCTCTCAGAGCAGCCAAGGGGGTAAGGACTATCCAAGTGGCAGCTAGGTCAAGCCTAGGTCCAAGGCACTCTGCCCTGCCATTCTTTAGGTATCTCCTAACCTGGTTCCCCTGTGAATCGAGGAACAGTCTGCTTCACATGCCTGCACTTAATTGCCTTTGAAAGTGCTCCCAAGACATTTCATAGAAATAAAGCTGTGGTTGTAAGAGTAAATCCTCATGAGATTTCATGCCAGTATGAAAGACCAAGGATCATGGCCACATAAATCCAGAATGGGATCCCAATACCAGCAGAGAAGGGGTGTCTGTCATTAGGCCTTTCCAGTGAAGCATTCACCCTGTCCATTCCCTTCAACCTTCCACTCCCTATAAATACTATGCAGTGAGCTTTTGGTTTTGTTCTGGTCTCTGCTCCTGTGAGCCTCCCTTCTTCACCTACCTCCTGGTCCTGATTACCCCATACTAAGGGGCAGGCCACTCCCCCAAAGCTCCTCACCTTAATATTCCTTCCTCCTAGCACCACAGAGTTCATCTGCTCCAAGGCCAGCTGGGCTGCTTCTGGCATCTCATATTCCACAAAGGCAAAACCCTAATGCAGGGAAAAAGTCAGGTTACAGGGGATGGGGAGCCCTGGACCTACTTATACTTAGCAACCCCTGGAGGCAAAGCTTCCTTCTTACCCCACCCAGGACTGGGAAAGAAGGGAAGGTAACTGGAGGAGGCTCAGGCCCACCTTGTGTTTCATAGTGACCGAGTCCCAGGACATGTCTATGCTCTTGATAGGACCGAAGGGGGTGAAGGCCTGGCGGATGGTGTCTTCTCCCAATTCATAGTGGATGGAGCCCACATACACCCGACACATGATTGCCAGTGCCCTCTGCCTCTGAGCTGCCATCTAGAGGAGAGAGAAAGAGAAAGAACCACTGACCCATGAGCATGGGGGAAGAGGGAGGGAGCCAGGAAAATTTTCTCCCCAATCCCCAGCCCCAGCCCAGCACCCTTTCTCAGAGCTGTGGGAGACAGCTCACCCTGCACACACGCACAGCAGCAGGGGCAGGCTCTGGCCAGGCTGTGCAGGGCAAGGTGGCAGCAGGCTGGCAGGCGGGCAGGCAGGCCCCCAATCCCATCCCCCCCTGCTACTTCCCACAAAGGCCAGCTCCCAGTCACACAACTGATGCTGACCAGTCACCTCTGCAATGGCTGCCTCAGGTGGCCAGGCCTGGGATGTCCATACCTTTCCCCCATTCCCTACTTCCTTCCCATGTTTATGAGGAATTCAGTATAAAAGGACTGCCCCATGTCTGACTCAAGGAAATGAAGCCAGGCCTAAAGGAAACCAGGCTATTCAAGGCAGGGAGAATTCAACAAAAGCCCCAACCCAACCAGGCCTTCTGTCCTTCCTCTCCCTCCCCTGAAACCCTCTTCCCTTTCACTCCTCCCTCCCTGCTCCAAGGTCAAGCCTGATTGCCCAGAACATAGGCAACAGGCAGTCAATGCTGGGTCCATAGCCAGGAGTCAGATGATTTGGAGGGGTTTGAATTCTATGTGTAGAGCAGTCCCAGGAGCCCTAGACTCCAGGCCTGGTGGAGAGAGCCCCATTAGCCTCAGGCTGGGAGATCCCCTCTATGCAGCACTCCCACCTTGGGAGGCTGCCTCTGAAAGCTGCACAATTCCAGCCTAGGGATAAAAAGGGAGAATCCAGAGCCCCAAGGGCCTAATCCAGAACTTGGGGTACTACAGGCTGAGCTCTAAATTCAACAAACTATAGGCCCAACTCTTGGCTCTCCCCTCCTCATCCAGGCTCAGTATACCCACCGGGCTTAAGACAGACCAGCACCTATCCACATTCAGAGGAAGAATTGTGGGAGTAGAAACATGAGAAAAACAACTGCTTGAACACATGGGTTGATGGGGATATCATTGGGGATGTAGATGCTAAACAATCACCTTAGTGCAACGATCAATAATGTGGAAATAGTTATTGATCAATGATACATGTAAAACCTAGTAGAATTGTGTGTCGGCTATGGGTGGGGGAGATTTGGAGGACAGGGAAAGGACATGAATCATGGAACCATGGAGCATATTCTAAATTAAAAAAAAAAAAAAACAGCAGCACCCAGGAACAGGAGCTGGGAAGGTGCTAAGGGGAGCTCAAAGCAGAAACCTGGAGCTGGTCCTGGCACTAGCCAACACACCTCTAGTAGCAGGTCCTCTTGGGAAGGTCCACAAGAGAGGACAGAGGGAACAAGGTAAGAGAGCCCAAATAGCTTTCTCTCAGCTATGCTTTGTCCTGTCCAAAGACTGTATGGCTATGGCATCCAGGGGGTGGGGTGGGGGTGGGGGCTGGCCAAGGGGTTTGGATTCCACCTCCACAGAATAAACCACATAGATGCCAAAACCCATACCTGCACAGGCCCCATGAAGTAGAATCAGTCCTTGCTAGGGGGGAGCAGGGAGGGCAAATGCAATCCCAATAGGCCAGCTCCTCACCTCACCCTTTAATGACCCAGAATGAATATGGAGCAACTGCCTGCATCAACAGTAGTAAGATGTTTGGGAGATTCCTTTGGTGAGGAAGAGACAGGAGTTGGCATCCTAACCCCTACTCTAGTGGGTTTTCTCTATGGGTAAGAGCCTCACAAAGTGAGAGCGGTGGGCTTCCTTCCAGCAGCTGTGGGGCGAAGGAGATCGACAGACAGATAAGATCTTGGCCATAGCAGAGGAGAGGAAAGGCCTTGTTCCCAGGATAAGGCTGGGGCTCTCACCGACCCTGTGGGTGAAATGTCCCCCTCGTTTGGGGGGGCATCATAGACTCACCCATACCATGCTCTGAGATATTACAATGTCTCTTCTACTTCCACCCTCATTCCCCAAATCAGCAGTCTAGGCACCAGGCAGAGTGTTGCTCTTGGGAAAGGCCTGGAGAGAACCAGCTGTGCTCAGGCCTCTCTCAGTGGGCTCAGGGTACACCAGAAAAGGGGGGGGGGGGAGAAGGCAGGGAAGCAGGCTGTCCTCCTTAAAGAACAGCTCAAAGTACATGAAAAGGACACCCTCCCTCTCCCCCTTACCCCTGACTTGGGGCTCAATGCTGGAGCTAGCCCTTTCCTGACTGAGGAGGGCCACCTTGGGAAGAACAGGAGAGTTGGAAAAGGCAGAAATAATTCAGACAAGTCAATCCTTAAGTTTGCCCCTCACCTTCAAGTCTTGGCACTTGACCCATTGACCCCAAAGGAACAGGGCTTGAGACAAGACCATAGTGGTTCTTGGTTCTTGGGGTGAGAGGGGGAAGAATGACAAAAACAGGAAAGAGGCAACCCCAGGCCTAGAAGTCATTATGAAAAAGTGACTAAGAGAATTGTTTAGATACTAAACGTAAATTCTCCAAATCGGGGGGCCTGTCTCTCCCCAGACAGGTCTTATGCCTCCTCCCTTAAAATGGAGTTATCTTCCCCACCTCAAACTGAGGGTTCTCCAAGGGGACGAACTTTTCATTCTGACCAATGGCTTCCTAAGAACAAAGCCCTGTCTCACTCCCTCAGGTTGGAGGGGAGTCTTCAAGGGCAGAGTTTATTTCTCATCAACCTGGGATGCCCCCTCTCCTTCCAGGACAAGGGCATAATCAGGCGGCAGGGACCACGACTCTTCCCCCCATCAGGTCAGCTTGCCTTGCAAGCTCTCTATTTCCTCAGAGGGGAGACACCTTGAAGGTTGTAGCTCTACCTTCCTCCCTAAAGACAAGGACCCTCTCTATCAATTTGAGGTCTCTTTTCCACCTTAAAGCAGGGCCTTCCTGAAGGCAGGGGCCACATCTCCCTCAGAGCAGAGGTTGCCTGAGAGCTGGGTCAAGTTCTCTTATCAAAATGCAGTGAGGCCCTCTCTTATCACCATCAAAGCAAGGACAGTCTCTCCTTCTGGGCTCAGGAGCTCTGCAAGAGAGCATTAACACCAATCAAACCAGGGGGTTGTCCTTTCCCTACCAGACCAGGGACAATGTTCCCTCAGACCAGGTGGGCTCCCTAAGGGTAAGAGCCACAGAGCTCAAACTAGAGGCTCTTCCCCTTTGCACATGACCAGGAGCTATTTCCTTCTTAGAATAGGGACATCCTGATGGTGAGGACTCTATTTCTCCTCCGTCTCTCTCTGAAGCTCCCCCCAGCCCAGGGCTTTGCCCCAATTTCATACTGAGGCTGGGGAGGGGTGGTGGTGGGGGGAATGGAGGAAAGAGGAAGGGTGATAGGAATGGCTGGTGGAAAAGCTGCCCTCCTTATATAAATTCTTATCTCCTAAGGGACAGGAAAGGCTTTCCACTTCTTGGGCAAACCCCAAAGAGGGGCTGCTCCTGGGTCCAGTGGTGGACTCCTCTGGTGGCTAGGCAACTCCCTGTTCATGACAACCCATGAATGGCAGCCCACAAAGCCCAAGGTCCATCCTCCAATAACTTTATCACTCCCTTACCTCCACCCACCTCCCCCAGCCCTGGGATCCTTATAGAATTCCCTCCCCTCCTCCCTCCCACCCAGGACTTAACATGATGCCATGGGGTCCCCCCTCTCTCACCAGAAGCCCAACCACGGCCCAAGAGACAGGCCAGGAGGGAGGGAGCGTAGTTGTGCAGGGAGCCTGCCCTCTGCGGCCCCAAGTGCGTGCGTGGCTGGCTGCTGCCCTCCCAGGCGGCTGCTGCCCCTCCGGAGTTACCTGGCCGGTTACTTTTAAGGCGGGCCCTCAGAACGGAGCATCCCTAGGGAAACGGCTGTCCCCCAATGTCCCGGGGGGGGGGGTGCTCCCAAACAGCTGGCCAGCTGCTGCCCGGGCTGGGGGAGCATGGTCCCCACCACGCGGGCCTCACTGCCCCCCTCTAGGCCCTGACTAAGGAAATGTGCCCCAGAAGAAGTGAGTATTTCTATTGACCGATTGCAAAGGTGAGAGAGGATCTCCAAAGCCCATTGTCACTGCTGCCATCTGAAAGACAGTAAAGACAGAGTTCAGTCTGTTGGAGCTGAGCATTCTCCCGCTATGATCACCGCAGAGCAGAGCAGATCTGCCTCTCCTAGGCGTGTGTCTTGGCCCCACAATCCAAACTGGAAGTTCCCATCCCAGGGAGAAGGAAAACCTTTGGGGAGAGGCCAAGCCCAGACAACCCTACCCTGGGGGAGGGGGAGCGGGGTGCAGGCAGGCTGAGGGGCACAGCTAGATTACGGGGCCTTTCAGCCCAAGGCTTGTGGACAATGAGAGCCACTAGACACACCACGTTGCCTGTGGGCCATGCAGACAGCCCAGGATAGGCAAAGGGGAGGGAAGGGAAGAGCAGTGAGCACTGAAGATGGGATGGCAGCAGATGGGGACAGAGAAAGGAGGCGAGTGGGAGCCCTGAGTGACGGAAAAGAACAAGGGTTCTATGGGCTCAAACAACACAGGGCAGAGCCAATGGGAAAAAGAAAAGGAGAACAAGGAGAAAGGAGGGTCAAAAGAAAATACCAGGGAAGAGAAAGTCCATTGGACTGGGGAAAGTGGAGATGAATCAATCCCTGGGGAGGCTCAGGGGTCTCTGGAGCCCCAGGAATCCGGGCTAAGCCAGTTTGTAAAACTACTCAGGAGGGGGGCAGCTGGGTAGCTCAGTGGATTGAGAGCCAGGCCTAGAGACAGGAGGTCCTAGGTTCAAATCTGGCCTCAGACACTTCCCAGCTGTGTGACCCTGGGCAAGTCACTTGACCCCTATTGCCCACCCTTACCACTCTTCCACCTATAAGTCAATACACAGAAGTTAAGGGTTTAAAATTTAAAAAAAGAAAAAAAACTACTCAGGAACCAGAAGGAAGGGGACAGGAAGAAGAAGAGGAGGAGGCAGCAGCAGCTTCCCTTCCCAATCTGGGTGGTAGGGGCACTTTTCACAGCACACTTGGCATTTACTGGAGAAACAGCAGGAGAGGCCTGGGGGCCAGCCAGCTGCCATGGCTCTCTGGGACCTGGGATCCTAAGGGTAGGGAAGGGAGGTAAAGCACAAGAAGGACGGTATCTCACCTGGAGGTTGGTGAGCTGCTGCTGCTGGTGGGCGATGGTTTGCTTCACCAACACACTCTTGATGGTCTGCTCCATAGCGTACTTCTTGGCCTATCAGAGAAGCAAGATAGTATAGTTGTAACAGATCAGGGCCCAGGTGAGTGCACTTATATCCCTCCCCAGACTTGGGCATGAAAATTCAGGCACCTGATAGCTAATAACTCAGGAGTGAAAGTAACACTAGTGAAAAGAGTTACCCAAAGGGTCTGGAATGGGAGACCCCTTTTTCCAGTTGGATCTCATCCTGGTCTGCCTATATCCTAAAAGCAGGGTTTTTAACCTAGGATCCATGAACTTTGGAGTTTGGTTTTTTTTTAATATGTTGATAGCTGTATTTCAGCATAATAGTTTTTCCTTTAGTCCTATTTATTACATGCATTTAAAAAGATTTTCCTGAAAAGGTTTTTTGCCAAAGGAGACAATCCATAACACAAAAAAGGTTAAGAATTCCTTTCTGCAAAGCTTTTCCCCACACAATCTACACAAGATAAAATATAAGGGAACTGGGGCTATAGTGGTGATGACAAACCTTTTAGAGACCCAGTGCCCAAATTGCACTCAACACTGCAAATGAGCCCCTGCCTTACCCCAGACAGGGGAGGGAGGAAGTACTTCTGTGGGGCTGCTGGGTAAAGGGAGGGTGATGTGAGCGTTGTCTTCAGGAACATGTGGAATGGAGAAAGAGAGCAGCCCCCTTCAGTACATGTGCCATAGGTTTGCCAACACAGGACTATATAATTCTAGGTATAGACACCAAAGCTGGAGAAGGTCTCTAGAAGACATCTCTTTCAGCTCTCTCACTTGAGAAATAGTGGCCATACCTTCCAGTTTTGTGGACCAACACCAGCTCCTTCACAATTTGGCTGGGTAAGAGACCTAACATCTCAGCTCTTGTCAAGTCTCTACCAATCCAAAGCCCCCTGAGGTCTGACTTCTACCTAATGCCTGTAAGAGCCTGAATCACCAGCTCATCAAGGAGGCCAAGAGTAAGGGAAAGGGATCAAAATTCAAAGCTGACCTATACAATGGGCCTACAGGATTATGTTGTTATACAAGGAACCCTTTCTGGACCAGAGAAGGGAAGGAAAGGATTGCTCACCTTTTGGAGGGCCTCCTGCTGCTCAGGTGTGAGGGGTGGCAGCCCCATCTTTGCTGCTGTGCTCTGCCCATTTTCCATTTTGATGGAATCTGTGCCCTGGGAGACACAAGAGCCATGATCAGCTGTTCCACACTCCTCATACAGATGTACAAACTCCAAGGGTATCATTGTTGCTTATCCCTACTCCATCTCCACCCCCTAGGTAAGGAACCATATAGAACCCCACTCTACAAACTCCCAATCTCTCTCCATTTTTACCCCCTCAGTACAAATAATACAAAAAAGTTTTCTCTTCGTGTAGACAGGTGGAGAGGTGATAACACAATATATCTTTCTGGAGAATATCCTGATAAAGCCCTAAAATCAGAATCCTTAGGATCTGGACTTCCCTCTCTGGATATTAACTCCCTCCTTTCTTCCCTCCACTCCTAAGAACCATTCTCAAGGCCTCCTGCCTAGATGGTTTTTATACACTCTCAGCTCATGCCACTCTCATACCATGCCCTTCCCCTGGCAGAATCATTCCATTGCAATAGAGCCCTATGTGTGTTATTATCCCTCTCACATTCTTACTCACAAACCTTAATTTCAATAAAGAGTAAGGCCTGAGCACCATTTCTTTTCTCTCCTCCAAGCACTAGGACAGGTGGGATGAGACATAGAAAGGCAGGCTACTCAAATGCTGACCCTTTGCTCAGCTTCCCAATCCTAGGCAACTAAAGGCTGTTTCAAGCATCATGAAGTCAGAGTAACTAACCCAGGGAGGACTAAGAGAAAACCCCCATACATCTGTACACCTTTACCCCTGCTTTGAGATCCCAAATTACTAAAGTGGAACTAAACTCAGTTCTGGGAAAGATAAGGCCAAAAATCCCTGCCCCAACCCCAATTTCCTGGCAGAGATTAAAAAAAAAATAGCACAAACTCTCTACAGAAACCCAGCAAAACTGTGTCTAGGATGAGCACAGAGTTATTGGAACCCACAGAATCAATGTTACAGCCCCATACCTTAAAGTAGACATGAAGGGGCCACAGTCCAATGGAAGGTTCCAGACTCTGACTAAAACCCCCAAATCTTCCTTCTTAGCCACTTTCTTTTCGCTGGAAGAAGATCCCAGACTTGGCCTAAGGCCAGGGTGCCTGGGACCAAAGCTGAGAGGTCATGGAAGGAGTGAAACAAGTTAAAACATCTAAAAACAAAACCAACCAGGAAGCAAAAAGGTGTCCTTGTGTGATGTCCTTAAACTGCTTTGGGGTGGGCATGGGGGGGAGATCCTATATTATGGTTTCATCCTCCTCTTACCCTTTAAATGTAAATTATCCCTACCTTACCACCCCCAAACCTTCTGGAAAATTCCATGACCATCATGGCTTCAATTATCAAATGACTTCTAAATTAATATTTCTAAACCTGGTCCTTCCCTGGAGCACCAATTCAAAATTTCTAGCTTAGCTGTCTAGCTAGCAACTCAAATTCAACACATCTAGAGCTGTTCATTGTTCCCTCAAAGCATGGGGGGCGCAGGGAAGGGGGTTTGAGGGGGGCCAGACGGCTAGTTGGTTCTGTGAAAACCAGGTCTGGAGATGGGAAGTCTTGGTCTCAGACATTTCCTAATTGCGTGAACCTGGGCAAGTTACTTAACCTCCACTGACTAACCCTTACCACTCTTCTGCCTTAGAACCAATAAATACTATTGATGATTCCAAGATGGAAGGGAAGGGTTAAATAGAAAAACATCACAAATCACTGATCTATTCCACCTGCTCTAAACCTCAGCGTTACCTTAGGCTCTTTCTTTTTCCTCTATCCCAGTGGGCAAGTCTGTTAATTCATCCCATCTTTCCACTTTACTTAAGTCCAGGTCTCTCATTGACCTCAGAGGTTGTTAATAAGGAAAGCACTTTATAAATATTATATAAAATTGGAGGGGGCAGCTGGGTAGCTCAGTGGATTGAGAGCTAGGCCTAGAGACAGGAGATCCAAGGTTCAAATCTGGCCTTAGACACTTCCTAGCTGTGTGACCCTGGGCAAGTCACTTAACTCCCATTGCCTAGCCCTTATCACTCTTCTTCCTTGAAACCAATACATAGTATTGATTCTAAGAGGAAAGGGAAGAGTTTAAAAAAAAGATAAAAGTGTGGAATGTCCCTGGGCCTCTCCCCCAACTCCAATCTATCCCATACATTGCTACCCAAGTAATTTTTCTTAATCACAAAGTTGATTTTCTAACTCCCCTAATCAAGCAACTCCAATGGCTCCCTATATTTCTCTTTTGATTTTAAAGTCTTGGCATCCACTTCTCTTTCTAGCTGCAATGGGCATTATCTCCAAATTGTCACCCCCCCATGCCCTTCTTATTTCCCTCAACAACACACACTTTACAATCCAGCCAAACTGGCTTCCGTATTTCTTACTCAAGTCACTTTCCTTCTGTCTGCGTCTTTGCACAAGTCACCTGGATGACTAGAATACACTTCCTTCTTACCTCAGTTCTGCTAAGTGCCCTGATAGTGTCCTCCCTTCCAAACTACCTTGGATTTGTCTGTACGTGTGTAGGTATAAAACTTTCTATTTAGCTGGACTTGTCTCCATCATTGATTGGGACGTAAGCTTTCTGTAGGTAGGAATCACTGAATTTTTTGTACCTGAATTTCCAGTATTTAACTAGCACAGTGCTGAGCACATAGAAGCTGCTTAAAAAATAGTTATTGAGGGGGCAGCTGGGTAGCTCAGTGGAGTGAGAGTCAGGCCTAGAGACAGGAGGTCCTAGGTTCAAACCCGGCCTCAGCCACTTCCCAGCTGTGTGACTCTGGGCAAGTCACTTGACCCCCATTGCCCACCCTTACCACTCTTCCACCTATGAGACAATACACCGAAGTACAAGGGTTTAAAAAAAAATAGTTATTGATTGATAAGCTCCTGAACTAGTGCTCCCAGAACACAGTAGGAAATAAATAAAAATAATGAATAAATAAAAACTTGTTTCTTCCTCCCCTCCCTTCAACTGACCTTGGGGATTAAAACAAATATTCAGAGGCCACATTCTAGAGGGGGAGAAAATATAACATGTAAATAAATATACAGATAATAATTTGAAGAGGGACTGAACACAAACAATCAACAAGGTTGAATAAAGACACTTCTCAGCTGTGTGACCCTGGGCAAGTCACTTGACCCCCATTGCCTACCCTTACCACTCTTCTGCCTTGGAGCCAATACACAGTATTGGCTCCAAGACAGAGGGTGAGGGTTTTTTAAAAATAAATAAATAAAAAGATTGAATAAAGAGTTTGGGATGAAAGAAGCAAAGAAAAGTAGAACTGCTCTGCATCCTAAGGAAGAAGTACACAGGTGTGGAGGTGTTAAATAAAATGGGCTTGTCCACGTAGAATCTAGAAGCCCCCAAACTTGTAGCCTAGAAAGATTTTAGTGACCCCCATTCTACTTAGCTCCAAAGTGACAGCCTCAGGCTTGATCCCATCACATGAGATATCCTCCCTGAGGAAACGCCAAGCCCAAGGGGAATGACTCTTCTGGTCTCCAGAAGCCTCTCCCAGTGAATCACACCCTCATTCCAAGACTGACTTGCTACCTATTGCACCAGAGTCTCTTGGCTTGGGCTTGGCGTTTCCTCAGGGTGGAAATCTTATGTGACAGTAGACTGGGGTCACTAAAATTGTTCTAGGCTACCAGTTTGGGGGCTTCTAGATTCCATGTGTCAGGCTGAATAGAAGGTTTTCAAGAAAGGAAAGATGTAGAGGGGATCTCTGCTCAGATAAAAGACTTCACTAGATGACCCTGGAAGTCCCCTCCAGGTCTGAGATTCTATGATTCTGTGAATAAAGTGAAGCCACGCAGTCTGCAATCAGTCCTTCTGTCCCTTCTGGGGTAAACCCTCAAAACATCTAATAGAATATCCCTGGCAGGAGGAGGACAGCGGGAGTAAGGTATGACAGGGATACTTTGGTTTAGCTCAAGCAGCAATTCAAATGGCTGTTCCAACCACTCATTCTTATTGCCTGCCAGTGCAATCACTAAAGGCTGAAATCAGCTTTGTCTCCTCAAAAGGCCAGCTCCCTCGTGGAGGCCCACTGAACTCCTCTGAATGCTCTTCAGCAACAGCAAGCCTTCTCCAAAGAAATCTCCAGAGAACAATACCAACAGCTGTGGAAAAGACCTGGGCACAAGCCTTCCCAAATAGTATCCAGAGGCTGGTAGTCTATAAAGTTTATTAATTATTATTAATAATTGTTATTAAATAACAATTAAATAACAAATCACTTGAAATAGAAAAGATAGATAAGCATAGATGTAAATTTTCTTACTCTCAGTCTACCTGTTCACTAGTAGCCCAGCCTTGCAAGATTCTCTGTCCCTCCTTCTCCTGCTCCCTCCTGGAAATGGAGAGCCAAAAAACAACACAGGTGGGCTCCACCCAAACCCTTTTATTATGTAGAGAATGGGATGCACCTGGTCCAGAATCAAGGAAGGGGCAAGGAATGAAATTCCCTCTGCACACTACCAGTGGAGAGAGATACAATTACAAGCAAAAAGATAGTCCCTGCCCCAAAGATGTTTTCAATCTAAAGAGGGAAGAATATAAATATATGGGAGGTGAAAATGGGGATGACTGGATGGAAAATGAAGGCAGGTCATCCTTGATCCATCCACAAAATTGAAGCTCCAAGAAGAACTCACCAATGGGAAAAGGGCTCAAGCCTTGCAGAAGCACATTCCACAGTGAGTTGGCTGGGAGATTGGTATGCTCTTCCAGGGTGAGAAGGCTCAAGGAACTGAAGAAAGTTGCAGGGTGAGGCCCATGATGCCCCTGCTAATACTGCTACTACTGCCCACTCCCCAGCCTCCTCATCCCTCCAGACCAGCTCTAAGAGTTCAACATTTACTGGACTACACTGAGTTGCCCATGAAACAAGTAAAGTACAGATAACAAGTAAGTGCTGGGGAACCTATATGGCTTTTGACTTCAAACAACAGCCCAGGTCTAGTTCTACATCTTCCTCTTAGCTGGTAAATTCAGGTAACTTCCATTCAGGCAGAGTTCCAGAAGGATCTGATGGTTTAGGACAGGAAAAACAGGGGAAGAATTGATATGGAAGTATTCCTTTCTGGAACAAGAAGATGGTATCATTACCACATCATGAAAAAAAGATGAGTGAGATGATTTTTTCTTTCTTGAAAGAGAAAGTCTCCTGAGGAGTCCAAAACAAAACCCAGACTCATTATTGACATCTCCACTACAAAGAACCTCCCATTCTTAGGGTCATTTGTCAAATGAGAGAGTCTCATAAGATTTAAAAAAAAATTACTCTGTAGTCTATGCTTCTGTTTAACAACAGCATACATATATACATACTATTATTAATTCTTCTACAATCAAAGGTCTTCCCACCCTATTGCAGGATCAATGCTCAAATCTCCCTGGTTATTTTGCCCCAGACTAGGTGCTTGGTCCTCCTTGACTTGCAAAATTAAGCAAACACATGAGAGCAGGAGACTAAGAAAACTAGATGGAGAAAGTCAGGGCACAATTAAATCATTGGTGATATTTTGTTTTAATGTCTACCAAAACAATGCCTTACCTATTGAGAGGGAAGGAGGGAGATAGGAAGGAAAGACTTACTGTCATCTCAGAGACTGTCATGGATGATAAGGAACACCCAATCTTTATGCTTACAGTTCCTCCCCATCCTACTGAATACAGCTTACCAGCCAGAAGGAAAAATATTTTCATTAGTCAGAGCAGAAAGGCTAAACCACTCTGGAAAAACAAAAAAACTTAAGTTGCCAGAGAAAAAAGGAAAGAGGAGAGAAAAAAAGAAAGCAGAAATAATGATGGCAGAAATGGTAAATATCAGAAGCTAGCAGTAGGACAGAAAGTTTGAGAAAGAGGAGAAAAAAGCTTCACAATAGAGAGACTAGTGGCTATTCAGATCTTGGTCACTCAATAAACATTTATTAAGAATATGCTAAAGCTACAAAAAAAAGGCAAGAGACAATCCCTGCCCTCAAGGAGCTTACAGTCTAATGAGACAACCAGCAAACAAATATAAATAAACAAGTTATATACAGGAGAAAAAGGAAACAATCAAACAGAGGGAAGGCAACTAGAATTAAGAAAGGTTGGGGAAGACTTCCTATAAAAGATAAGATTTAAATTGAGACTTGAAGCCAGAAGGCAAATATATAAAGGAAAACATTCCAGGCATATGGGACAGTCAGGGAGAATATGGAGCTAAGAGATTGAGGGTCTACTTTGGGAGAACAGCCAGGAGGCCAGTGTCACTGGGTCAAAGAGTACATGCTGGGGCACTAAGAACGCTCCTTGATGTACCATTTCCCAAAAGCCAACATCCCTAGGTCATAAAGAGATAGAGCAGGTGAAGTTCTTAGGAAAGAATCAAAGGAAGACCTACTTCCTTCAGTAATCTCATATAATATAAATGGATTGAGAAAGTGTGGCACTTTTGGCACACCCATCAGATCAAGATGGGTGAAGTTGGCAGGGGGTACTCACTGAGCCAAAGGCTCAGCTCTAACACAGCTGAGTGCTGTAGACCAAAATAAGAACACACCCAGAGGCAAGCAGCAGAACAAGTCCCCACTGTATCCTTGGCTACAGATTTCATTCATCCACCAGTGAAAAGATCAGAGGATCTCCTGACCATCTCTGACTTCCTGCTCACTATAAAGACAAAAGCTTTCTCAGAAGAAATATGGTTCTCTGAGTTGTAGGATCCATAGGAGAGCTTTAGTTGTTCAGAATGAGACCAGGCATTAGAAGACTGGATCTAGCTAGTTAAAGGGGAAAAAAAAAAGTTGTGTTGGATTTTTTTTTTAAATAAACCCAAAATCAAATATTCACAAGAAGAGAGAAATCCGGAAGCTGTGAAAACATGTTGGAGCTGTTTCAGAGTGCTCATACCTGAGCCCAGTCTCACATCACTGAACAATCATAGGTCTGTGCTGACAAAAGCAGCCTGCCCAATTCTGCCTTAGCTGGTACTGGAAGATCAAGTGCCCCTGAATAGGTCTAACTGGGGGAATACTTGGCTGTTCTCTTTATGTATGTATGTGCTAATAAAATAGACTCCCATACAATAAAGCCTTTAGTAATTAAAAAATGTTAATATCCTAGAGGTCCAAAGTGTCCCACATTTATCAGTGATTTATAAAAAGTAGGCTAGTATTTGGAAGGGTTTCTAGAAACACCTTCTTTTCTATTTGTTTGTTTTGTTACAATGAAAGATCATTTCTAAGCCAGTCTTACCTGGGGGTGGCAGGCTATTACACTGTTAAGAAATCATAAAACTTAACCAGAGAATAGCTGGAAATTTATCCTTATTTTTGCCCCAAACCCAAAGTAACATCACAAAATCAACCTATGAAACAGTATTAATTCTATTGTTCCTCACAGAAGAGATTTTATGAAAAAGCAAATAAAACCCCTCTGGGAGCATGGGATAGGCTTCTTGATCTCTCTAATATCAAATGTGAAAATGTTTGTGGTATACCTCTCACCTGAACTATTTTAATAACTTCCTAATGGAGTGGGCTGCCTCAAGTCCATCTATCCTCCACACATTGTTGAAGTGATTTTCCTAAGGCACAGATCCGACCAGTTTAAATCAAACTCCAGGGCTCCCCATTACTTTTGTTTAGCATTTAAAGTCCTTCACAACCTGGTTCCAACATACCTTTTCAACCTTATTATATAACACTTGTCTTCCTAAAGGCTAAAGTGATCATCTTGCTATTCCTCACTTGCAACATTCCATTTCCCAGAAATGGTAGGAACATCATTAGGGATTAGGGAATACAAAATTTAAAATTTGTGCTAGAAGAGGAAAACTGGGAAAAGCCTGAAATGTATCCTGAGTTATGGAGCAAATTTCAAAGGATTCAGAGAGTAGCTGGAATCCCAGACTAAAATTCAACAATAGGTGGAGACTGAGGAGGCATGGAAATACTATTAAGAGGAGCAAAGAAACAACAGTGGACAGTACAATACAGGACAATAGGTAGTCCAAGCTATCTGGAACATTGAGTACAGTGATGGGAAATATGAGAAGGCTGGAAAGGCTAGTTGAACCCAGTTTGAGGAGTGGGAATGTAAACAACAGAACTAGGAGCTTAAACTTTACGAACAAACATTGGGCTTTAAAGAAAAACTTCCTCCCAAATAAAGCTAACCAAATTGCACACCTGAAGGAATTCAGTCAAATGAGGAAGACAATATACAAAAGGAAGCTTAGTGAAAGAGAGCCATTGAGGTTCCCCCCCACCCCCTCAGGAAGAAAAAGCAAAATATTTTTAGACTTTTTGATATCTTGATTGCTCATACTGACTTTTTTTCTTAAATGTGATTAAGTGAGATGCCTCTCAGGGTGATAAGGAATAATGTGGAATTCTGGCGATATAAAAATAAGACAAAAGATCTTTTAAAAAGAAGAGGTAACAGCAAACATCACCTCATAGTATTTTATCTTAACTACCCTTATCTAACTTTGAATTTTGAGTACAAGAAATCATTTAATAATTATACTCACTAAGTAGACAAG
This sequence comes from Gracilinanus agilis, assembly GCF_016433145.1. Lineage (NCBI taxonomy): Eukaryota > Metazoa > Chordata > Mammalia > Didelphimorphia > Didelphidae > Gracilinanus > Gracilinanus agilis. The sequence goes on from NC_058130.1 coordinate 702,857,640, forward strand.
TAATAGTATTGGATTGGGGTAAATTGGTTGAAAATATAATTGGCCCTTTTCTTATGCTCATTTCCTAGAATGGCTGATAAATTATTTATTTGAGGGTATCCATATAGAGCAGCACTAGTGAAGGTTTTCGAGTTCACATGCCCAAACTGCAAATTCAAACTGCCTTCTGAGACCCACCATAACTCCAGAGAGTGGAGGTAGGAAGTGCTCTCTGAGCTTCGAGACCCAAGCATTTCTAAAGTCAGCCTTCCAGGGCAATAAAAACAGTCCTCTGTGCCTAGTATGTCAGGATTTTTGGAATGATGACTTTCCTGCTCAGGACATTGCAGGACTTCTGGCTCTTCTTGACCCTCCACCACTCCGAAGAATAGACCTGGGATATGAGAGAATGGACTTCTTGTCAGCAAGGTATTTATTTAGTGGCACAGTTGGCTAGGTTCTAAAACTTAAAAAGCTTGAGACTGTCATTTAGATCTAACTAGAGAGTGGTGGTTGGATCCTATGAAGAAGGATAATTTTGACTCATTTGCTAATGAACTGAGCAATCTGAGACAACTTAAGGAGATCACTATATGCCATTTTCATCTTTGATGTCAGTTCCAGGCTCTACTCAGGTGAGTGGCTTCATGGGTCTCTAAAAGTTGGGAAAGTCTCTAAAAGTTGCTAGTGGTTAGACCTTATCATAGAGAAGATACACTGTAGTCTGGTAATGGGAGAATTATGCAGAGTATATGTGATGTAGCTATTTGGCACAAAGTGTAGCGTGCCAGACTTGAAATCAGGAAGACTTCATGAGTTGAAATCTGGTCTCAGATACTAACTGTGTGACTTTAGGCGAGTCACTTAATTCTATTTGCCTCAGTTTTCTCATTTGTAAAATAAAATGAGCTGGAGAAGGAAATGGCAAACCACTCCAATGTCTGTCAAAAAGCCCCAAAAAGGGGCACAGAGTTGGACATGGCTGAAACGACTCAACAACAACAGGCAACATATGTATCTGAATCACTCCTTGAGAGCTTCTTGTTCACATCTTTGGATCATATATTTAATGGAGTCTAGATGACTTATGTGGAAGACTTTGGTGGATAAGGAGCCATAATATTAGAAGCCAAGACACCAGGATGATACTTAGAGCCCTAAGGGGTGAATTAGGTAACCACACACTCTGGGGAAGACCTACACCTACATTATTATTTTTTTTTTGGTTTGTAATCTCCTCTATTTCTTGTTAGGTCAAGAATTCTTTCCTTATCCATTCTTTGCATTTCCTTTCCAAAGGCCTTTACTGTCTTTATGATATGACATTACATCTAGGACATTCATCCATTTGGAGGTTAATATGGTATATGATAGTCTTAACAAAAATTCCTTAGAAAGCATCTTTGTGTCCCTACTCAAATGGCTGGAGTCTTTGTGTTTGTTCAATATTATATTATTATGCTACTTTGTTTTTGTATGTTGTATACTTAATTTCATTAACAAGTTAACTTTTCTACTTTTTAGTCAGAACGAAATCATTTTATGATTTCTATGTATGCTATTGTTTAAGATATGATACTCTTAAACCTCTTACCTTTTAACCCCCATTCCAATATTTTCCTTGAGATTCTTGATCTTCTTTTTTAATTTGAATTTCACTTTTTTCTAGTCCCATAACAAACATTTGGTAGTTTGGTTGGCATGGCATGTGAAAATATTATCATTTTTATTTTACTGACATGGCCTAAATATACACATTTAAGAGCTGAACAATAATTTGTCTAGATTTCTTTAAAAACATTGATTTCTTTATAGTTTATGTGTCTTAGTAGATGGATTCCAAAATAGTTATGTCAAACAGAATTTCTCTCTTTGGCTGTGTTAGTAGTAAAAAAAAAATCATTCGAGCTAATTTTATATCCTACAATTCTGTTGAGCTTAATTGCTTTGATTAACTTTTAGCTAAATCTCTAAACTTCTATAGACTCTCATGCCATCTGCAAAAAAGCAATAGTTTTACTTGTTCTTTGCCCATACATTCCTCTCTTCTTTTTCTTTTTTCTTTTTTTAATTTTTAAAAAACCTTACCCTTTCACCTTAGAATCAATATTGCATATTGGTTCTAAGGCAGAAGAGCAGTAAAGGCTGGGCAATGGGAGTTAAGTGACTTGCCCAGGGTCACACAGCTAGGAAATGTCTGAGGCCAGATTTGAACCTAGGACTTCCCATCTCTAGACCTGGCTCTCAATCCACTGAGCTACCCAGCTGTCTACCTTTTTCTTGTCTTATTATTATGACTAGCATTTCTAGGACTATGTCATTTAACAGTGGTGATAACAAATCTCCTTGCTTTACCTGTTGTTCTTTGGCTAAGTCCTCCAGAATTTCTCCATTACATATGATGATAGCTCTTTGGTTTTAGATTGATATTATTTACCATATTTAGGAAAAGGCCGTTTCCCCCTAGACTTTCTAAGTGTTTTTTAATGGAAATATGTTGTATTTTGTCAAGAGTTATATTCTTCTTTTAATAATATGCTCTCATGGTTTTTATTATTTTAATTATTAGTATGGTTATCAACATAGCTATTGGTGTGTTTATAATTTTTTTTCTGAGGCAGTGAGGTGGCACAGTGGATAGAACACTGGGCCTGGAATCAGGAAGACTCATCTTCCTGAATTCAAATCTAATTTCAGAAACTTAATGGTTGTGTGCCCCTGGATAAGTTACTTAACCCTGTTTACCTCAGTTCTTTCATATATAAAATGAGAAGGAAATAGCAAGCCACTCCAGCATCTTTACCAATAAAATACTAAATGGGGTCACAAAGATTCAGATGCAACTGAAATGACAGAACAACAAGAAATTTTCTTTATATTTTTACGAAACTTACATTCCTAATATAATTCCCATATTCTTTGACTTCTAAACCCTAAAATCTTCAGTGCTTTTAGGGGCCTAACAGACCAGCCTGCTATAACACTTTCAGAGGTCCTGGTGTATCCCATTATGAATTTTTCCATTCTTATCGAACTATTATCATTCCTGTCTCCATGCCTCCATTCTTAACCCTTTGGGCATCTCTGGATCATCTCTTTTCTGTATTTCTAGGTTCATAAGTACTTGTCTCAGCCAGGCTTTTATGGAAGACCCTTTACTTAACTGCTCAGAACAACCTTGGTACTAATCTAATTGACTGCTGATTAATACCTTAGCTAGAAACTGAAAAATCAGTTGATTGGTGGACACAACTGACCAGTTCTCACTAAGTCCCTAAGTAACTAATGAAGATAAGAAGTGTTCTTTTAATTACTAAACTAATAGACTTGTGTGTTAGATTTAACAAGACTAATTAGTTTAGGTAACTGATTCTGACTGCAGATTAACTCAAAAGTTGATTTGAGAATTAATAACTTTTAAGTATTTTTCCCTAACAACCAAGATGGCTTTCAACTGACACCTTCCTTCTCTGGAATCTTGAAATCACAGACAGGTCAGCAGATGGCTTCTTTGTAAATGGTGTGATGTTGGTAAAAATAGGTGATGGGGAAATGGGATTGATGATGGAAAGTGGGAATAGGATTTCTAAGTTTGAATCTAAGTTGGTGGATAATTGTGAAATCTCCCAGATATTTTAACTGATGTTCAGGAGCCTTTGGAAGGCTTGATTGATTGAAGGTTTGTTCAGCAGATGATGGTTTGGTTGTTTGAATAAATCTTCTTGATGATGTAGATATCAGAGAACTGAAGTTGGTAAGGTTGAATATATTTCTAGTTGATAAAGGTTGAGACTAATATCAGAATATACTCTGCCCTAGCCTAAACCTAAACCACCTCCCTCCTTGCCCAGTTGTATCTCAAGACTGAGACCAGGATAGGTTCAGTTTCACCCCTTATCTACTCTGTTTCCAACTGCCCCTTAGCTCACACCAGGCTCATGTTTATTCTGATTCCATTCAGGTAACTGGCCATCACACTTGACCCAACATGGCTGCTATTAAAATCCTTACAGCATTTAGAGTTTTTATGTTTACAAATCACTTTCCAACCATTGTCCCTATAACCTTAGCTGAAGTAGGCTCCAGCTGCTTAGCTATTGTTGTCAAAGTCCGTGCATTTTTGAGATTCTTAGGTATCAATCATCCAAGCACAAAACTAGAGTTATCTATGGAGTAAGGAGTAGTTGTTAGAAATAGGATTATGAAAGGTCTTTTTCAAAGTGCTAGATCTGCACTTGAAGTTTCTAGTTTCAATTTTGCATGTATGTCTGTTTCACATAAAGAAGAGATATAAAGAAAGAGATGGTGCCAATTGTACAACTCAAAGATATGATGATAAGGTCCCTGAGAGCTGTTAGTGTGAACAGATGCTATGCCCCAGGTCATTCTGGACTGCCTGCCAAAAGTAAAGTGGTAATACCTATGGTCATGGCCCTTGGAGTTAGGACCCATATATGCCTCTGGTAATGAAAGAAGATGGAGGACCTTCTCCCATTCACACTTTTTTTTTTCCTATTAGAGGCATTGATTTTTGATAGGACTGAGCTGCCAAAGGGCTTTGAGAGCATCTGCCCTTGTGGAGAGAACTAGCCCTGGCAATTGAGAGAGAAGAGTGGATAAGAGCATACCCAGCAGGGCTCCCCCTCCCAGTAGGAATTCTATGCCAGGTGGGGAGCTACAAAATGGACTCCATGAGGAAAGAAAAAGACATTGAATTCCTAGAGTTGTGAGCTGCCTTGGTTTGCTATGTGCTTATGCCCATTCTTCCCATGAATACTCTATATGTTGTGGGAAGCTATGCCTCAGGTTTATGAGGAGAGGAATGTAGTGTATATATCATCCTTACTATGCCACAGATTTTAGTTATTGTGTCCTCTGGATGACTATTAATGTGAAGCACTCTGATGGGGGTTCCTGGGTTAGAGTTAGGAAAGCAGACCCACAGGGTACTTATTCTTGAACTCAAAGCTAGTTTTTAAGGGAGAATACTGAATAGTAGTATAGATTCTGTATCTCTGACTCTGATTTTCGTAGAATTGTCAACCTGGACCTTGGTGGTCATATCTTTTGACATATTTGTCTGCTTATGCATTTTTCTTCTCTTTATTAAGTATTTCTGGGATGTATAGTCAGAAATCTTAGCCCCTTGATCAAACTCAGGGGAGAAAAATGCAAAATTAAATAAGTGGTAGGGCATTAAAAACCATTATTTAGTCAAGGAGGACTTGTTAAGCATTTCCTCTGTGCCTAACACTGTGCTAAGGGCTAGAAATAAAAAAAAAAACACTTAAAACCTAACTCAAGAGAACTTAATGGTAGAAACCATTATGTAGAGAGGCCAATAAGTGAAACCCAGGAACACTACTGGAGATGAGCTTTGGTGTGGTTTCTGTAATATTTTTGTTTCAATTATCTACCATTGCATATGTTTATAATCTCTGTTTTCTCACAAGATATAATGGATTCGTTCTTTTTAGTATTTTCCTTCTTCATGATACTGAGAAAGTCATTGAGTGGGAAAGAATAATACCCCTATATGGTACATAAAGATATCACCCTATTAACTCAATGATGAGACTCTATATCGGTGTTGGCAATATATTGGCACTCATGCTGGGGCCAACTTTGGGGAGCTGCTCTGCTCCCCCTCTTCCCAGTTCCTGAGGACATTTTAGCATGTCCTACCCTCTGTGTGGCCCCCTAAAGTAAGCACTTCCCCCCTCCACTCTCTGGGGTTATGGTGGGGCTCAGAAGGTAGTTTGAACTTGCAGCGTGGGCATGTGAACTTGAAAACCTTCACCAATGCAGCTCTATATGGATACCCTCAAATAATTTATCAGCCATTCTAGGAAATGAGCATAAGGAAATGACCAATTATGTTTTCAACCAATTTACCCCAATCCAATACTATTACTTGTCTACTTAGTGAGTATAATTATTAAATGATTTCTTGTACTCAAAATTCAAAGTTAGATAAGGGTAGTTAAGATAAAATACTATGAGGTGATGTTTGCTGTTACCTCTTCTTTTTTTTAAACATTCATTAATATTTATATTTTAGAAAAGTTAACATGGTTACATAATTCATGCTCTTACTTTCCCCTTCACCCCCCTGAAGTCCCCCCCCCCATGGCTGATGCGTATTTCCACTGGTTTTAACATGTGTTATTGATCAAGACCTATTTCCAAATTGTTGATAGTTGCATTGGTGTGGTCGTTTCGAGTCTGCATCCCCAATCATGTCTGCCTCAGCCCATGTGTTCAAGCAGTTGTTTTTCTTCTGTTTCCACTCCTGTAGTTCTTCCTCTGAATGTGGGTAGCGTTCTTTTCCATAAGTCCCTCAGCATGTTACCTTTTCTTTTTAAAAGATCTTTTGTCTTATTTTTATATTGCCAGAATTCCATATTATCCCTTATCCCCTGAGAGGAATCTCACTTAATATTCTTTAAGAAAAAAAAAAAAAGCAAGAGCAATCAAGACATCAAAAAGTCTAAAAATATTTTGCCTTTTCTTCCTGAGGGGGGAAAAAAAACCTCAATGGCTCTCTCTCAAATTAAAAAAAAAAAAAAAAAAGATTGGACAGGTAACTTTAAACTGCCAAACTCATTATGGTTAACCTTAGATTACATACACACATATTTAAAGACACCCCAGCTGTACTGCTTACAGACCATAACCCAAGAGTGAGAATGACCCCAAAGAAGGTTCTATCCTTTAGGGAAGTGCTCTTGTTTGTTGTGATCTTTGAAGTCAAAAATATCCATGTGAAAATACCACTATTTGCTGATGCTGCTAAAGTATTTAAAAAACCCAACTGCCCAGAGGCAGAGGCAAAAGAGTAGAGGCAATAATCCAGCCAAACTTTCCCAATATTCTCATCCAAACAACTTTAAAATAATGCCTCAAATCAAATTCTGCTGTGACACAAAGGTCAGGGTGAGATATTTTCTCTTTTTCCCTTATCCATAGATTAGACAAACCTACATAGATAAGCTAGTCCATGCTCCCCTGGTCCAATCATTCTTGAGAACAATTTGGAATTATGTCCAAAGAGCTATAAAACTGTTATAAAAAAACTTTGACTCAGGTTTGTACCCCAAAGTGATCAAAGGAAAAGGACTTGTTTGTACAAAAACATGTATAGCAAATCTTTTTGTGGCAAAGAATTAGAAATAGAGGGGATGCCCATCAAATGAGGAATGACTGAACAAGTTATAGCATATGACTGTGATGAAATACTTTTGTGCTATAAGAAATGATCAGGAGGGTGTTTAAAAAAAAATGGGAAAACCTCTATGAACTGATGCAAAGTGAGAAGAGTTGAACCAAGATAGCATTGTATGCAGTAAAATCAACATTGTAATGATGATGAACTGTGAAAGACTTAGCATCTCTGATTGATATAGTGATTCAGGATAATTCCAAAGGAAAAGTACTATTCCCTTCCAAAGAGAGAACTGATGGAACTGAGTGCCAATTGAAATATTAATTTCTCACTTTATTTTTCTTTTTGTGGTGTGTCTAAAATGAAATATGCTTTGCATGATTTCAAATGTATAATATCAAATTGCTTGCCTTCTCAGTGGATGGAAGTGGGACTGGAAAGAGAATTGAGTTCAGGTTTTTTTATAATGGTGATATTAAATTATTTTTTAGGCTTACTTTTTCACTAATGTATGCTTCTAATTCTTTTGTGTTAAGTATTTCTTGGATGGTGAAAGGAACAAATATCCAATAACTGAAACATTTTTCACACTGAACGTCTCTTTTTAGAGGGTTTTCTGTTCAGCTCTTTTGAGGGGACTCTAGAAATGAGCTAAATGTATGCTGTGTTTTAGAGATTTTTTTCCAGAGTTTTACTCTGATGTGAGAGCTTAATGCCTAAAGGAAGCCTTTTATGGGAAGAGCTGCCCTCAGCCCAGAGATCACAAAAAAACCCTGATGAGAACTTGGGAGTGACTAAAACAGTGTTATATACTTAATTCACTGAAATTAAATAAAAAGAGAAATTAAACAAGTTTAATGATTGTATTGATTTTCAGTATTAAGTTATGAATAAAACATTTAAAGCAGGAGTTGTTAACCTAGGGTCTATCAAATGTTTAATATTTTAATTACTGTTTCAATATAATTGGTTTCCTTTGTAATCCTTTCTGTTCTAGTTTGCACTTAAAAATATATATCTAAGATAAATAATTTTTTTAAACCCTTAACTTCTGTGTATTGGCTCCTAGGTGGAATAGCGGTAAGGGTGGGCAATGGGGGTCAAGTGACTTGCCCAGGGTCACACAGCTGGGAAGTGTCTGAGGCTGGATTTGAACCTAGGACCTCCCATCTCAAGGCCTGACTCTCAATCCACTGAGCTACCCAGCTGCCCCGGAGATAAATAATTTTAAAACTTTTTTTTCCATAAACTTTGAAACTGCCAAAGAAGTCCATGACACCCCCAAAAATTTTAAATAAAAAGTCAGGGGCAATGAGGTGACTCAGTGGATTGAGAATCAGACCTAGAAATGGGAGGGCGTAGGTTCAAATCTGTCCTCAGAAACTTCCCACCTGGGTGACCCTAGGCAAGTCACTTAACCCCCATTGCCTAGCCCTTACTTATTGCCTTTCTGCCTCAGAAGCAAGACACATTAAGGATTCTAAGACAGAAGGTAAGGGTTTAAAAAAAAAGTCCAAAGAAATATTTTTCCCCACTGGAAAATCCCTGCCAAGTTGACTTTACATTTTTGTGTCTGTGTACATGCTTTATCTCTTTGCTCCCCTCCCCAGTAAAACAAACTTCTTGAGGGCCAGGACCACCTATTCTTTTGTCCTTGTATCCACAGTATCCAGCACATGATAAGTGCTTAACAAATATTGATTAAGTTGAATTTACCTCGATGCCTCTCTTGCCAGTCTGTCCTAACTCCTCCCTGACAAACCTCTTTGGTCAATTTATAAAATTAGAATTAGGTAGATTTTTCTAATCCCTTATCAAAGCATAGTCTGAAAAAACTATTACTATCCCAACTAATAACATTACTATCAGCCTCCTAGTGTAGAAGAAGCACTCTTCTTAAAGTCAGGAGACTTGTTGCCAAGTCAGACACTTTATTAGCTGTAGGATATCAGCTAAGTTGCTAAAGGTCTCTGAGCCTCTGGTTTTTTGTCTGTGAAATGAGGACAGCAAAATTTATTCTACCTCCCTCACTGATTGATGAGGAAAGGAAGTTTCTAGAGCTTAAAACGATATGTAAATATGTTCATCAATTCTGAAAAGGGAAAATGTCAGGGAAAAATGATTGACTGCCTCTCAGCCGTTCCCATCAAATCCCTATTAGTTCCCTGACCACTTCCACCTCACTTCCTGTCCCCCAAATACCTTTTCTCCATTCACAGGGAACCTAACACTTTCTACTTCATTCCAAAGAATATTAAAATGCCACAGAACTGGAAAAAACACTAGAGTCTACCGAGTCCAATTCTCATTTTAAACAAGAGGAAAGGCAAGGCCCCCAAAAGAGGAAAAGATTTGCCTGTCATCACAATGATTTCACAACAGAACCCCCCCTAGAACCCATGACCGATGACTCTTTCTGCTTCTTATCCCTTCCTCCTTCTCACTAACAGATGTTACCTCTAAATACCCAGACCCTACAGTATTGGCACTGAGAATGCCCAACAACCATCCACTCACCTGAAGACTTCCCAGGGAGTAGTCCAATCATAAAAATATAATAGCCAAATAGTACATACACCTAATGAGGGTCCTCTATGTATTACTTGAGGTCACACTGAACTCTCTTCTTCTGGGACCCTTCTCATAACCTCCCTGCCAATACTACCTTATTGTTACACTAAGACACCTGTGTCTAATTCCATTATTACTGTTAGATGCTGAAGGGATTACACCTGGATTTCCTGTATTGTACTAATTAATCAATATTAACCTATTTAGCTGACATTTCCTTCACCATTCAAGAGTTTGGGCCTATAGGGGCTTGCTAGTCCCACAGGCAATAATTAAGGGAGATGAAGAGAATAAATTTTTGGAATAAATCTACCGGATGCCTGGTGTCTCTTAGGGGAAGATGAAATGCTTGTGGAGATAAAGGTACAACCAACCAATCACCAAGTTTCTGAGAGTCTCCTACATGCTTAGTCCTGTGCTAGGTAAAATGAGGTAAATGAGGAAGAGTATAAAAATGTTTCTAAGGATCTTATAGGTAGAGGTGCCAGATGCCAAAGGAAAAAAGATTGCCTTGTTTATACTTAAATGTGTCAGAGGACAAATGATGAAATACGCCATTCATCTCTAGACAAAGAGGGGAATAGACAGTGCATTCAAAGATGCATAAATTTTTAAGATATGGCCAGAGCTTTGTTCTTCTTTCTTTGCCAGTGGTGGAGTAAAGGAGTAGAAGGGCAATTTCAGTTGAATGATTAGGTTTGAAGCCAAATTACAAGGGAAGGGTGGAGAAGAGATGGAAACATACTATAGACGGCTTTCTTGAAGAGTGTAGACTAAAAGAGGAAGAAAAATATCAGACAATGAGTAGAGGCGATGGTCAAGATCAAGCAGATTCTGGAGAAGACATATGTATGTCTTAGGTGACAAGAATGCAGCTGGTAAACAAAGACTGAAGTTAAGAATGAACAAAATGATGGTGGGGATATCCTTTGGAGAAGATTAAAGAGGTTGATATCAAAGGTTCATAGAGTGGGACTTGCCCTTGGCAAGGAGAAAAGCTACCTTTTCAGAGTCAGGAATGAAAGAGGACATAGAGAAGATGTTTGAGTGATGTGAGCTGAGAAAAAAAAGAAGAGGAATCTCTCATCCAATAGCCTCAATTTTTTTGTTAAATAGGTAGCAAGTTCCTTAATCTGATAGAGTAGAGGAAGGGGTGGGGTGGGAGGCTTGAGGAGGAATGAAGAGTATGGAATAGCCTTGGTGGTGAGTGGGATAGCAAAGTGATTAGGAAAGTGCAAAGGTATTGCTTTGCTGCAATGAGTTTCCAAATGAAATCACCTAACTTAAATTTGAAATAGACCAAATCAACTCAATTTTATAATTTTCTTTAGTTCTATTCAAGCCACATCTGAATAGGAGTGAAGAAAGAAGCTGGTGGGATTTGGATTTGGATTTGGAAGACGATGCTAGATGAGAGGGTTTAAGGAATTCAATAGTAGAGAATAGAGTTCAGTTGAACTGGCTCCCCAGAGGGGCAATATAGGGAAGGGAGGGAGGGCAAGTCAGGAGAGAGGTGATAGTCTGAGAAAGAAATGAGTGTTGGAGGACATGGAAGTTACAGAGAATACAAATGATAAGGTTAGCATTCATAAGCAATAGGGAAATGAAAGGATCAAAGATTCTAATCAGATAAAGGAATTTCAGAGGTCATGAAAATTAAAGTAGAACTCATGCAGAGGATGGCAAGAACAAGGCTACAACCAGCTTTGGGTGTAGGTGAGGGGAAGTGGAGGAATAGCTCATGGTAAATGAGAAGCTGGTGTATTAAAGGAGAATCAGGAGATTTTATGTATGTGTATGTGTGTGTCTATCTCTCTCACACACACACACAGAGCTAGGTGGCAAAGTGGATATTGTACCAGAAAGATTCATCTTGGTGAGTTCAAATCTGGCCTCAGAGACTTACTAGCTGTGTAACCCTGGGCAAGTTAACTTAAACCCTTTGTGAGGTACATGGGGGTGTTCAGGGAGGGCAAGTTTTCGGTGTTACTTATACACCTTTAACCCAACTCTTATTCTGGTTCCAAAAACCTATAGCATGTGCTGCAGTCACACCTTGCCTCAGATAATTACCAGTTGTATGACTGTAGGCAAGTTACTTAACCTTGTTTGCTTCAGTTCCTTATTGGTAAAATGAATTGGAGAAGGAAATAGCAATGACTTATCAACAGATTCCCAATGGAACCCATAGGTTTTCTCAATTCCTTTATTTACTTCTGTCCCTACTTCCCATCCTTTAACACACAGTAGGGGCTCAGGGAGTGTATGTGGAGAGATTGGGAGTGGAGGGGGCTCTTCGAAAGTAATCAAATTAAGGGCAGGTAAGGCAGAAAAGCTGTCCCCTTTCTACCATGCTTCTTGACTCAGCCTCTGCCTGAGGCCAACTTTAGTACTCCTAAATAGCTAAGCCCTAAAGCCTTTCTATTTGGGCTCCCTCCAACCATCCACTTACCTGATTTCTTCTCAAGCAATATTCCTGTGATATGGTATAATGGCCAGATAGTGCACACACATAACCAGGGTCCTCTAGGTATTGTTTTAAGATACACCAAACCCTGCTTGTTCTGGAACCCTCCTAATTTAGAACTTCCTCACTTATGATTTTATTTTATTTTATTAAGTGTATAAAATGGATATTTTAATTGGGATTTAAAGGAAGCCAATAGGTGGAGATAAGGCGAGGGAGCATTCTAGGTATGGAGGACAGACAGAGAAAATACTCAGAGTTGAAAGATGGAGTGTCTGGATCATGAAACAGCCAAGAGGCCAGTGTCACTGAAATGAAGTGTATGTGTTGGGGAGTAAGGTATAAGAAGACTAGAAAGGTAGGAGGGAGCTTTGTTATAGAGTTTTGGATGCCAAACAGAGGATTTTGTATTTAATCTTGGAAGCAATAAGAAGTGACTAGAGTTTATTGAGTAGGGGTGGAAGCATGGTTGAACCTCTACTGTAGGAAAATCTCTTTGATGGATGAATGGAGGATAGATTGAAGTGGAGAGATTTGAGGCAGAAAGACACAAAAGGTTGTGAAAGCCTGCATTGGAGTGGTGGCTGTGTCAGAAGAGAGATGTTACAAAGGCAAAATCAATAGGCTTTGACAATAGATTTGATACGGGGAGTGAAACATAATGAGGAGTCAAGATTTCAAGCCAGAAGGACTAGGGGGATAGTTGTTGCCTTCTATAACAACAGTAGGAGAAGGGAGAGGGTTTAGGGAAATAAAATTAATTCAGTTTTGGATATATTGAGTTTACTATGTCTACTGGACATCCAGGTCAAATATTTGAAAGGCATTTGGAGGTCAGCCTAGAAGTTAGGGTAGGATAGGTAGAATTGAGAAGTATCAGGATAATGGTGGCAATTAACAGGGAAGCTGATGAGATTACTAATGAGGTAGTGTACAGGGAAAAGAAGAAGTCCCAGGATCAAGCTTGTGAGGCATTTATGGGGAGAAGGCATAACTTGGATGAGGATCCAACAAAAGAAACTGAGACAAGTAGTCGAATATGTAGGAGAACCAATCATTTAAATGTTATAAAACATCTTTTGTTGCTGTGTTCATATAGTTTTTGTATCTTAGTAAGTAGAGTCTCAAGAATTTTATGTATTCTGTAATTATTTTAAATGGAATTTCTCTTTCTATCTCTTCCTACTGGATTCAATTGTTATATGTAGAAATGCTGATGCTTTATGTGGCTTTGTTTTATATTCTGAAATTTTACTTAAGTTTCAGTTGTTCCAATTATTTTTATAGCTTTCTTTAGGGTTCTCTAAGTTTTCATGATATCATCTTCAAAAAGCACTAATTTTTTTCTTCTTTGCCCATGGTTATACCCTTAATTTCTTTTTCTCATCTCATTACCATAATTAGCATTATTGGTACCTTATCAAATCGTATCATATTGTGATAATTAGATTAAATCTACACTGCCCATCTTTAGATTTAATCACCAAAGGTGAGAGCACCTCCAATTCTGGGAGGTCCATAATCCACGTGTGCTAGAGTGGGTAATGAATCAGAATCAACTGACTAACTGTCCCCTAGGCAGTACTATGAGAAGTGTCTATTGTGATTGGACATGCAAACTAGGAGAAGAGGCACAGGAAGTGAAGCATAAGTGACCCCTTTAAAAGGAGAAGGTCCTCTGCTGGAGAGGGTCTTGTAATGATTAAAAATGATAAAGGCTGATATTATGAGAAAACTAATATTTTATTTAGGCCCATGTTGGTAGAATAAAATCCACCACGTGCCTGTAAAAATTTCAAATTGATGCCTCAGCCATTACGTTCCTTACCTTCCCTCATCTTGTCTGTGTAGCAAAAGAGCCAGTCAAGCCCAACTTCCCAATATTTAAAGCTGGGCTTTTACATTGAAGACATCATCCAAAACAGGAAACCCCAACGTTGGACCATGGAAAATGTAGTTTCAAAGTGTCCACAGGAAGTTTGTCATTTAAAAGCTCAAATGAGCCCCAAATAGCTCTATATGGAACCCCAGAAATTTTAAATAACACAGTCTTCTGGTGAAGAGGGCAGCTGGTAAAGGAGCTCTTCTGGTACATGGAGGAGTGCTGGCTGGAACGCTAAGACCTTGGTGAGACTGCTTTCAATCTTCTTTAGAAGTTCACATGGTGAGTTTAAAAAGTGAATCTTCCTGAACTTCTCTTAAGGAACTTCCCTTTAATAGACTCTGTGAATGAAGCTTCATTCACCTCCAGGCCTCTGGCCCTCTGACTCTTGGCTGAGGGTTAATTAGATCTACCTGGATTAATTAGAGGATCATAGTAATTTACCTACTGTGTTAAATTCTTATTTCCTTTCTCTCTTCTCAATTGTAAATAAACTTTCATAAAAGTCAATTTTGACTGGAGATTATTCTTAATTGAGGATTGATAATTGTTCAATCCTCTGGCAACCATCTTTTAATATATTTGACCCAAAAAACCACGTTTCCCCCCCTTACATTTTGAAAGATAAAATGTTTGAGGAAAGAAAGATTCAGTCTTCCAAGTGTAAGAAAGAAAATTTAAGTATTTATAGATATATATATTAAAATGTGTGGCCGCCAGGAATCAACAATTCAGGTTGATTCCATAATTAAATCAGACCCAAGTCGGCATCAGGTTGAGGCAAGTTTATTTACAATCAGGTAGGTAAAAAGTAGGAATAAAGAGAAAAAGGAAGAGGCTAGTCCAGGCCAAAGGCCTGGACGGAGAGAGAAGAAGGTTATAAAGCTTAATAAATGAAGCTGTAAGCCACAAGGCCCAACAGCCAGATAGGCAGAGTTTAGAATTGGCCCAGCAAGGCCAAGGAAGTCAGCCTAACTTACCCATGTGACAATATAGAGTGTAAGCTGTCTGTGGTCTCAGGAGATACTTCTTCTTCCAGTTCGAGACGGCAACTGCCCCCACAGGAAGTTCACTCACTTACTTAAAGAGATAGTGTCTTTCATCACTTCCTGTGGTCCACCTCTAATTCAAATGGACAAATGGCAGTTTCTACATTGATTTGGACTGCCCAAAGGGCAGTCCCTTATTCTTGATTTGTTACTTATTGTCACGTGTGGGTAACTCGTCTCCCTTCCCCACTAAGGGAGGTGAGAGTGACATCATTAGCAAGCCTAGGTTGAGTAGATTTTTGACTATTAATGGGCTCGAGCTAATTCTATTTACACACAAGCATGCCAGTTTATCAAGTAATGCATGGCAATTCCCCAACAAACCAAGACAAGACCTCCTCAGTTTAGAGCTGAATACAAGGTAAGACAGATTTTGTTATACATTTAAAAAAATCAAATAAGACCAAAGAATACAAAGGAAACAATACAACATTAGTTTAACTCGATTTCTAATAGGATGAAGGATTAGGTACTTTCTAAGTTGGGAGGGGTAAAGTAGAACATTTACATTTCCAACTTCAGAAAAAGAGATATCTCACTCCACCCAAGTGTCTGTAAAGAATCAAAAGAACATGGAAACAATTACTGATTGACCAATACAGGATCAGTTTTCAGATAAACATATGGGTTGCTTGAGATATAAAATTTTGAGAAAATTCCTTGCATAAATCTTAGGATCAGACTGGATCTGCCTTAGTTCAGAGTCTCTAAATAGCAGTTAGAGATATAGGGCTAGGTTCATATAATACAATATGGTTTTCTCCTGATTCCCACAATTGAATTATATTTTCTCACAAGACAGAATGGACTACTAGACCACTGATGGACAAACTATTACTGCCCACCGGCCAAATGCAGCTCCCTGAAATGTTCTATCAGGCCAGGGAGACATTATTCCTAATCTAACGAATACAATGAGTAGGATACAATACAATGAAACTTCAAAAGAGTTGCCTTAGAAACAGATTGACAGATGAGCATTTCCTTTCCTTTGGCCCCCTCTTTAAAAAGTTTGCCCATCACTGGACTAGACTCATAAATGAATAGAAAAGGAACTGAGCTAGCTCCAGAATGGAATCATAAGATGGAGTCAATGTAGTTTACTCAATTACCACAATTATTCACTTGCTTTCTTAATCTCCTTGATTCTCTCAATTTCCCCCTTTTGATTCATGGGAGAGTGGGCAGACCACTCCTCCCATGGATCAGTTATCTATAAGTCAAATCTATAAAGTTTTTTGGATATTCAGAATCAGAATTAGGTTACAGGTTAAGCTACTTAGATGGCTTACAATAAACTAATTATAGAAGGGGAAGATTTATGTCACCAAGGTAAACAAGAAAACTTAAAACACCATGAAATGTGTACAAAAATATTTGTAGCTGCACTCTTTGTAGTGCCCAAAAAAATTGGAAAATAAGGGAGTGTCCATTGATTGGGGAATGGCTGGACATACTGTGGTATCTGTTGGTGATGGAATACTATTGTGCTAACAGGAAAAATGAACTGGAGGAATTCCATGTGAACTGGAACAACCTCCAGAAAGTGATACAAAGTGAAAGGAGCAGAACCAGGAGAACATTATACACAGAGACTGATACACTGTGGCACAATTGAATGTAATTTGCTTTTCTACTAGCAGCAATGCAATGAGCCAGGACAATTCGGTTGGACTTATGAAAAAGAAAACCATCCACATCCAGAGAAAGAACTGTGGGATTAGAAACACAGAAGAAAAACAACAGCTTGATCACATGGTTCAATGGGGATATAGACTCTAAATGACTACTCTATTGCAAACATTAATAATATGGAAATAAGTCTTGATTAATGATACATGTAAAACACAGTGGAATTGCTCATTGGCTATGGGAGGGAGGTGTAAGGAGGGGAGTGAAAGAACATGAATTATGTTACCATAGGAAAATACCCTTAATTAAATAAATAAATGGATAAATAATAAACTTAATAAAAAAATAAGAAACTGTGTATTTGTGAGCAAAAATGAAAACAAAAAACCACCATGAAATGAAAGGCCAATGTAATACATAATGATTATCAATATTAACTAACATCAGGTTTCTTTGTATCCAAGTAACCCATTCCCAATATCCACTTATCAGCATATTTTGAGTATAAAATATTTTATGTAGTAGCTTGGTCCCTAGATATTGTTATACTCAATCTTGGAAGAGATGGATGCCACCTTGACTGATAGGGATGGCAGTTGAAAGACTTGGAATGTTCCCAGGTGCCGTGAGCTAGGGGCAAACGTTGGTTGGCCTCACCCTATAAATACCCCTTACAGCCACTTTGGAGGGAAGTCTCTGGGCCCAGAGGCTGAGAACTGGAGATCACAGATCTCTTCCAACTTCTGTAGTTCAATATGGGCAGTGGATAGCTGGAAGGGTGGTTTGAAGAGTGGTAAAGGGTTGCCGGGTGGTTTAAGAAGAAGAGGGTAGGAATAAGCCTGAATCTATTTCCTGATAGACTGTGAGAGCTAGTGAATCACCAATACTGGTAGTAAGAGAGCTAAGAGAATAAAGACCATCAATACATCTGCAGCAATAGCCTTCCCTATTCTCTGGCTTGACTGTGGCCAGGTCTGGTCGGAGATAGAGGAGAGGTGAAATCTCCAGCCTCCCCCTGATCAATAGCCTCCAGTCTAGATTGTTAATTAGCCTTTAGATAATAGATCAATAGGGTTTCCAATTCCCAATCCTTGACCTTGTTATCCTTTCACTATTTATAGATAAAGAGTGTTCAACAACAAGTACCTTCCTGAGAGGTCTTTCTATCACGGCCCTTGGGAAGGGAGTCAAATGCAGTCAGATCCTGAACGTTATCCAAGGCAGATCTATAGCCCAATACTAATTTATCCAACCCCAGGTTGGACCTGGAAAGGTTACCCATCTATCTAACCCCTCGAGGGTCCTTACGTGGGTAGCTGTTAGAGAGAAGGGGATAACTTACAGCAGCAGCTAGGGTGACAGGAAGAGGTGTTCCTCCCACCAGCTGCAGCTAAGGAGATCATAGATACACATCATCACCATCATTATACATCTATATATCTCCCTTGTACCCTTTATTTCTATAACAATATCTTCTCTTGGACATTCTGAAATAGTTGTTAGTCTTAAGGAAGCTCTGAAGGGGACTATGCTTCTCTTGATCCAGAAGTTCCTGGATAATTTTGCTAAAAACCTGCCAGTGATAAAACAATACAATTTAGTAAATCTCTTAAATTTGATTTTCCAAGCCTTTAAAACTTCAGAGAATTCCAATTTTTATATACCACTTGCTGCTTTGATCTTTACCTAAAACTTGTACCCGATATAAGAATTTTTTTAAAAAATTCATGTGTCTTTGTAAAATGAATTCCTCTGTCTTCTAAAATTATTGTGTTCTTTAAAGAGGGAAAATAATCTTACTTTCTTTACAATTACCTATACCATTTTATATGTAAAATCCTTCATCCAATTTTGAGAACTTGTTACTAAAACATACTCAATGCCTAAATTTCCATGCAAAATACATTTAGAAGCCAATTATATATATGTGTGTGTGTGTGTGTGTATATGAATGAGAAAAAAATCTCATCCTGTTGCTTTCTCAAAATTTATTATTCCATTTAATTAGAAAACTTTTACATCACATCTTTGTCTAATTCCTCTTTTAGGAAGATATTATTCCTATATTATAATTTGACCACAAATCAGATTAAAATTGTAAGATTTTTCACAATTGCATCCTATTATAATAACTCAGGGAAGTTCCAGTAGCAATCTATTAATAGATCTAGTATAGAACTTATAAAATTTCTACTGTTTACCCACCCTGTTTATAGAAATTTGCTATGAAAGGAAAAGGAGGGACATTGTTATAACAATGTCAAGACTCATATCTCTAAGGGCACAAACTGACCTGACATTTACCATAACAGGGAAAAATTTCCTTTAACTCTGATACCAGGTACTAGTCATAACTGTAGTCTTGGGGTATCAAAAGCAAGGATTAACCAGGTCAGGAAATTTTCTGTTCAGAAAGGAAATAGCACAATGGGGAAACTGAATAAAGTCCTCAGATTGCAACATGTGCCATTTTCTCCTATTAGCTTTATAGCAATTTAGATAGCCATCCCTATTATCAAAACTGAAAATAATAGAAAATTATAGTCCCAAGAGTTTTTACTTCAAATAGCAAAATTTTACTAACCACAACTCAGGGCTTGAATATTATTTATTTCTCACGTTTCCCTAACATTTACATTTCATTCATCCTTTACTTATAAATTAAAATTAACCACTTTTGAAGTTCAAGACATACAACAAATATTTGACTCATTAAATGTATAGAAGTTACATCTTTAAACTATCCTATACATTTTAATAATTTTTATAAGTGATAGCCAAAAAGGTTCAAATTATGACTCGCTATTGTAGTGTGTTTTAAAACAAAATATAGCCCATTAAATATTTAAGTTTTCAAATATTTGCTTCATTTATTTATTTGTTTGTTTGCTTATTTATTTATTTAATTGCATTATTTTAAAAGTTCAATTTATAATTTAAGAACATCCAGATTTTTTAAAAGTTGTTTTTATAACAGCTTACAATGGTCTGAAACAATAATACAATTCAGATGCAATGGTCTCCCAGATTTCATGACATAAGAGAATTTAGTGATACAATAACATCATGTACGATATCATGGATTTTATACAAGAGACAAAAAGTAAGATGGTATCAATTCAGCTGAATGAATTTCCAGATTGTAGAAAATCATTGATTATCCCTTTGGTATTTTAAACTAATCACATCTAAAATCCAACATAGAATTATCAAGTGTAGAGTAATTACATTCAATTAAAGAAATAATTATAACAATAGTCAACATTTATTTAATACTTACCATATGTCAGTCACTTACCAATCATTATATAATTCTGATTCTCAAAACAAATTCTAGGTTGTGCATGTTAAGGGCAATAGACCCACAGGACAGCCGCATTGAGATTTCAAGCAAGCAACTGATAATTAAGATATAGTGTGTAGAAGCATTATCAATCGAGTGCTTATTAAGCTTGGCATAATTGAGAGCTAGCTTTGGCGCCAGGAAGACCTAAGCACAAGACTTACCTCTGACTCATATTGGCCAGATGATCCTGGGAAAGTCACTTATCCTCCCAGTCAATCTAAATAAAACTTTGTTTATAAGTTACAGAGAAGGTAGTGACCCACATTGGTAGAGGGAATTTGCTACATTGAGGGCATCACTGGCCAGTCCCTATCCCTATGTGACTTAATGATAGGCTTTGGGAATAAGAATACCAAAGTAAAATCTCTACCGTTCAAAAGCTCACATTGTCATGGGAGACAATATGTATATTTGTGTCTATGCAAGGCAATCTTTTTTTCCTTACTTAAAACTGTACTAAGACTTCTGGGACAACCTGTGTGTTGTGGACACGCATGCAGCAGGATTCATCAAAATATGGGAAAAAATCTGACGCTCAATTCATATTCCACACTTGATAACTCTCTATTTCTGCCACAGAGCAGGGCTGGTTGTCTTTTTGTATCTATTTGTTGGGGCAAAGCTTGTTTGAATTTTACAACAATTATTTTCAATTTGTCTTGTGGGAGTTCTTTCCATTTACATGGTTATAGTCATTGTATGTAGCATTTCTTGGTTCCACTTACTTTGCATCAGTTTATTTGTCTTTCCATACTATTCTATATTTATTACATTCATTGTTTCTTATACTATAGTAATAGCCCATTTACATCCATGTAGCACAATTTGTTTATCCCATCTCCATCTAATTTGTTTCTAGTCTTTGCTACTTCACAGAGTGCTGATAAACACACACACACACATACACACACACACACACACACACGATGTACATACATATATGTATGTTATCTATACACATCTATGCATAGATATGCTAGCTACACACACATATATGTATTTATCTCATATTATTTGGGGAAAGGAGTCCTCTTAACCAACCTTGTTTTCTGCTCTCAAGTGACTTTGGGGGGAACATTATTGGCCTCAACTAGATTTTGGCCTCTTTCCCTTGGGCTTGGCAAAATGACACACAGCTTCCCACACACAGGTTCACCGAGTTGCTCAATAATCTGGCTGGGCTTGGTTGTACGCAGACAACTGTTTCCTGGCTGTTGTCACAGCTCAAAAAAATGTCTTCTCTAAGACTCTAAGAGGAGGGTCGGTGGTTAGAGTTCATTTGTAAGCATATGGGTTGGCTTGTAAAGCCTTTCTGTTATAGCATGGTGGGTGTCAGGGATGAATGGGGGTAAGGGGGATGCTGCAGAGCTGAGTAAATATGTTAAGGGTTAGAGAATTTTATTTATGTTATTTCACTGAATTTTTTTTACCTTGTTTGGGTTCTTTGTGACTTAGACCATGCAGATAATTGAAATTACTTTGTCTCCTGTGCATCATTTTGGAGAGGTTTGAGAAGATAAGAGGATCAAAGAAAACATTTAATCTTTCATCTTGCTGGTCAAATGACCTAGAACCAGACTCAACAGACTCAGAATCAGGGGATAAATTCCACTTGCAGCTACGCCACAGCTATAAGCTATGAGATGTTAGACAAGTCATGTAACCTTTCTGAGCCTGTTTCCTCACCTGCAAAATGGGGATAATCCCTATTTCCCTATCATACAAGATTGTGGTAAAAAAAAAAAAAAAATCACAGGTTTTCCTGTAGGTAAGAGTGTAGACTATAAAGACCTACAGATATAAATTACTGTTATTTAACAAATTGTCTCAATGAGTTTGGCTAATTTTTAATCATTATGTTCTCAAGTTTGTGCTCCAAGTGGAATGATTCTCATAGTCATTACATTTATAAGATGTAGTTGTCCAGGCTTTGGGGGTGGGGGCAGGGGCAGGGGTTGCCTGGCTTCCCTTAGCAAGCTTTCTTTGTATTAGATGTTCCCTCTCCTCAGCAGCTCCTACACTGTCATTCCTTGGAATATCCCAAGCTGAAATCTTCCATGCCAGAATTCCTATGCTAGAAATTTCCCCAGCAAAGGCCTTGCCTTGGCCAATCCCAAATGTCTCTATAGCTATGACAACAAAGATAAGTAATAAATGTAACACCTCTGAGTGAGACCCCCCCAACTTGCCCTTATAAAACCTATAGTCAACCTCCCCTGGTGTGAACGTGATGAAGGCTCCAGATGCCCCCCCCCCATTTCCAATTAGAAATGACAACTTGAAAAATTGGGTGCATCAAATCCAGAGGGTGGTCTTTTGTGGGACCATTGTTGACACCACCCCTTCCTCTTCCTCCTGCATCCTATCATATCCAAAGTTCTAGCAACTTCCATTTGAATTCTTGGATGGCACTACCCATGTCTAGTTTGGGGTATCACTCTTTATTCTACTCCTTGCAAATGAAAATGTCAAATATATCAAATGTCAAATCAAAAATGTCAAAAAATATCAAATAAAGGCCTTTCACCTTTAACACTATTTAGTTGATCTGATTCTTTTGTGGAAGTCTCCTAGTCCCAAGACTACTAGAATGAACTGGAAGAAAATGTTTCTTTCCAAGTGAATTTTGTGATGTTTAAGTTGTGACATCTGACAAAGTGTTTTCAACATTTAGACACTGAAAGGATCTCTCATAAGATTTGAGTTCCTACTAAGCATTGGTGGTTCAGTGTTAGAATTCTCACCTTCCTACTAAGAATTTTCCCATAGACATATACAGCATTTCTCCTCAGTAGGAACTTGTTAATGAAAAATGAGCTGTGAGCTCTAACTAAATCTTTCCCATATTCATAGGGTTTCTCTCTACTATTGATTCTCTCACCTAGAATAAGACTTGAACTAGAATTAAAGCATCTTTCCATGTTCATTACACACAAAACATTTCTTCACAGGATACCTTACAACAATATATATAATTATGTGTATAAAATTATATATATATAAATTACATATATATATAAATTATATATAAAAAATTATATATACATACATATATATATATAAAACAAGTTTGAATCATCAATAAGGCTTTCTTGACAATCGTCACAGAGAGTCTTTCTAGTATGTATTCTTTGGGTGAATAAGAGTTGACCTTTGAATTAAGGTTTTCCATAATTAATTCATTCATAACATTTCTCTTTAGCAGATGTTTCCAACATATAGTAAGTTGTGAACTCTCACTATTGACTTTCCTATCTTCATTGTACTGTTAAAGTTTCTTTCCCATATGAATTTGATGAAATTAAATAGGGATTGTTTTCCAAATGAAAGCTTTTCCAAAGTGACAAAATTGGCACAGGTCCTCTCTAGAAAAACTTCACTCATGTTCACTAAGGTTTGACTCACAACTAAAGATTTTTTCCATATTCATTAGGCCAAAAATGTATGAAATATGAAATCTGGCATAAAAAGGTTTTAATTTTATCCAAAGGTTTTCCAGCATTTGTTATATAATCAGACTTTTCTCCAGCATCAATTCTTTAATGAAGAATAAGGTTTAAATTCCATTAGAAAATGTTACCACATTCACTGTATTTGTGGGATTTCTCCAGCATGAATTGCTTTATGTTATTTTCCTCAAATTAAGACTTTCCCACATTCATTAAATCCATAAGGTTTTATTCCAATGTGAATTCTCTAGCTTACTTGAAATTCTAAAATGTTAGGTAAGCCTAAAAGTTTTATCATATTCATGAATACATGTTTTCTTTCTTATCTGATTCACTAAATCTGATTCATATTTGAAAATTTTGCCACATATATCATATTTATTGGCTCTCTTTCCTGTGGAATCTTGATGATATGCAATAAATTTTTAATTCAAACTTAATTTTTCTCCAAATTCATCATATTCCTGGTTCCCTCTCACAAAGGGTTTTTCTACTGTTGATAGGACTGATGCTTGAAAAGTCCCTTTTAATAGTTAAAATCTTCTGAACAGAATTTCTCACCTCTTTCTTTAACTTGCTCTCATGGTCACAAAGTTCTTCAAATATAAGTTGAGTATCACTCCATGAAAATCTTCATACCTTCAAGTCTTGTTGTGAGATCTGCTACCATCTTCTGAAGCTCCATTTCCAAATCTAAAAACAACAACATCAAAAACCTAAAGAGGAGAAATATCAAATTTCCTTATGCTGAAGGAAAGGAAATAACTGGAATAGAAATGTTCATCTGGATGACAAGGTGAAACACTGACCTTAGTGACTTTCTGAGTCCCCCCCAAAAAAATCTTAAGGAAAAATGAATAGGAGAAAGAGAGGAAAGCAAAAGAATACTGACATGTAGAAATTATCACCCAGAAAATGATACAGATAAAAACAAAGATAATCAAGGAAGATCAGAATTTGGATGGGAACAAGCTTGTAATAGCAATAAGTGAGAGTGGGAATACAGTTCAATAAAAAATTAACAGAAGTAAATAAAAGGAAACAAAGGGAACTGAGGTCATTTGTAATTTTGAAATTCAATAAAGAAAAGAAAGTGGTAAAGAGAAGAGCTATGAAAAGGAGAAAGATAAAGATGGCATCACTGCTGAGTGAGGAAACCTAACCCAAAATCAATCTAGATTTTCTTTATTAAAATAAACATTTAGTCATGTCACTGGTGCATATGTGTTTAGCACTGATATTAATTCATTGTCTATGATAATTGTCAGCAAAATATAATTTACTTGTCTTAGTTTCTGTCTGCCTAGGTATGAACTGGACTAAAATTATCGTTAAGATTGTCCCAGCCAATTATGGCTGCTTTTCAGTTTCACAGTCCTAAAGTTTGATTTGTACTCCAGGTCCAAGCTTCCCACTTCTTGCCTCCAATGCCTCTCGACACAGATAAAAGCCATCCCCACTTCACACATCTTGGGTACCTAATTTCATCCAGGACCTTAGAGGACTGCCCTGATTCCATCCTCCTTGACTTCTCCTTCATATTGGACATACCTCCTCTCACAAAGCTTGTCAGATTCACTTTCCATCTACTTATTCCTATATCATGCTACATTTTTGTTTTAATAAATGCTTATCAACTGCCTCATGAAAGATCTATTCCCAAAAGAGTGAATTGTGTGAGTAAGTTGAGGAAGGACAGGTTGGGGACATGAAATGGGTTTCCATTTCCTCCTGAGTCAAGATTTTATATCACTTTATTGTTTAGTTTCCCTCCCAAATCTCTATTTTTTGCCTTAACTTCCCTGAATTCTAGACAACACACCTCCTCCCCATTAGACTGGATAATTTCTGGACAGCCAACCAAGCTCAAACCAATTCTGTGACAGAAATAACCCTCAAATCCAGATCTTCCTTCTCAACCTCTTGCTCTTTTTCAATGCATTCCATCCTCTGGTCTGTGGTAGAGCTGGGACAGCAAACCACTGTCAGTGCTGGTGGGTCTACTCGCTTCCAGTCTCTCCCAATTCCAATCCATCTTCCATTCAGCCACTATCCTAAGGCACATCTCCTATCTTGTCAACTATACTTGATAAACTGCAGTGACTCCCCTTTGCCCCCAGGAACAATGCAAAATCCTCTGGTATTTAAAGCTCTTCATAATCTAATTTAGCTGCCTTTTACCTTTCCAGTCCTCTTTCACTTTTCTTCCTCATGTCCTCGGACGCCTATGACCTTTTGGCGTTCTCTCTCAATGTCTTCACACGGAATGCTCTCTTTTTCAGCGACTACTGACCTTCATGGCTTTCCTTAAGTTCCAACTAAAATCTCACCTTTTAGAAGAAGCCTTCTCCAACCCTCTTAATTATAGTGCTCTCCCTCCCTTGATTATTTCCTATTTATTCTGTATATAGCTTGCTGTGTATATATTTGTTTACATGCTGTCTTCTTTATTAGGTTGTAAACTGCTTGTAAGCATGAACTGTCTTTCGGTTTGTTGTTGTTTGTTTAAACAGTTTTTGCTATCCCTAGTGCTTGGCATAATTCCTGGCACAAAGTAGGCACTTAATAAGTGTCTGCTGATCATGATCTCAAAGCTACTAACAAGCTGAACATAAGAAATACAGTTTTCTTTCCACAACACTCGCTGTCATTCAAAGAAAGAGTGTCAAAAGGATGAAAGAACTGAATTCGATCCAATTTCCAATTTCGGAGGAAACAAGGGAGGCGATGGAGTTCGCCTGGGGTCACGCTGTGGGTCAGAGGCAAAGATGAGCCCAGACTTAAGGTCGCCTTAAGTCCAGCCAAGCCTGGGCGCGCAGTCACAAAGGAAGAAACTGTGGATGAAGACTGAGAACACCAAAAGAGATCAGCTGAATAGGAAGTGAGTCCAGTCTCGGATAGGGACTTCCGGTCTAGAGAGTCAGGGAAGATCCGCGGTCTCTAAGGTTGTCACTCAGCTTTTCCTCTCACTCCCCAACATCCCCCACCGACCCGCTTTCGCTTTCGGGGAGCTCAACTGCTCAGACTTGGGGTGGGGAGGGCAGGAACAACCGGGGTTTGGACTAGGGAAATAAACCTAATCTTTGCCCGAAGGGGTCTGGGAGGAGCCTCTTTCTTATTGACTTCCGGTTGGATAATCTTTCATCCCCAGGCACTAGACTCACTCAAGGAAAGGAGACCGGAAATGGAATCGTTCTGAGATCCGCCTCTCGAATTTCTACAGTGAATTGGGAGTTTTCCAGGCCTTCTAGACCCATTCTCCGTTGCAGCGGAGAACCCACCTGGCAAGGTCCTGGTTGATTTCCTTTGGTTGCAATTCTGTTAACGTGCTCCTATAACCATACAGTTCATCCCAGAAGTTCTCCTAGGGCAGAATCTCAAATGTTCTCCGTTTTATACTTTCTTTCTCTCTGCTCTCATCCACCACTAAAATCTGGACTATCTCCAACTGTAATCATATCTATACTGCCATTACTATTGGAAAAGGTGGGTCAACCTTATGATTTCATCCATCGTCTCTGTATTTTTCCCACCCAATCCTCCTTGGCCATCTTCCATTAGAATGTAAGCTGCCTGAATATAGGATCTATCTTCACTTTTATATTTGTGTAATAGGTGACTGAGAATATAGACTTATGTAGATCCAAGAGGGCAGACTAAGAAGAAAGAATGGGGAGATGATCCAAATATTTTAGAAGGAAATGTGAAACTATACTAAAAAAAAAGCCACTAACGGGCATAACTTCATTACTCTTCAGTACCTGATATACCCCACAAAGATATCAAAGTTAAAGGAAAAGGATCATTGTTTAAAAAAATAATTATAACAGCACTGTTAATGGTAGCAAAGAACTGGAAACTAAGAAGGTGCCTATTAATTGGGAAATGACTAAATAAATGACTAAAAAAACCAGGGATAAAATGGAATGTTATTACACTGTAACATGTCATTTTGGCTTACCTGGACCAAAGCCTACAAAGGCTACATCTACCCCCTCAAGATTCTAAGTTATCCAGAGGGATTTGTAGGTATCTCTTTTCAACTGACATCAGCTTGAGCCTCCACTGCCTTTGCTCACCCCATTGTTAGAGACCAGTAATTAGTATTCCAGTTACATTTAACCACTTAAAATTGATTAGCTTAAAAAAAAAAACCAACTATTTATTTCAAAGATGTTGCAAGAACAAGCAAGCAAACCTCAGCCTCCTCCCAATACCTTAAGAGGCCTACACTTCTCTATACTGCCTAAATTACTAGGGGAGTGGGCTCAAAACCTATTTCAATTCCTACATAGCCATCATCCCTACCAAGGTTACATCCTTTATGTAGCCTGCTTGCTAGATGAATAATGAAAAGAGCATTTAAATAGTACCTATGTGCCAGGTGCTTTACAAACTGTGTGAGGAAGATGATAGCTACAATGATCCTCATTTTGTAATCAAGGAAACTGGGATAATCAGAGTAAGTGATATAAATGTCAGATTGCAATTCAACCTACTGATTTAAGGCCTGGCACTCTGTCCACTGCGCGAAGTAGGTAAATGCTGCCAACTAGATTTTTGTCTTGACCCATATGTAAAAAAAAATAGTTATATATCTTTTTTGGACTGAGCAATTGATGATACATTAATGTTATGTAATACTATTCTGCTATAAGAAATTATGAAAGAGGCAGTTTCAGAAAAACCTGGTAAGACTTTTAGGAATTGATGTAGAATGATGCAAGCAGAACTAGGACAGTTTATACAATAATAACATTGTAAAGACAAACAACTCTAAAAGACTTAAAAACTCCAAAACAGTTTACTGACCCACTATAATTACCATTGATAAGTTATCCTACTCACAACCTGATAGAGAAGTGATGGATTCGGGGTGTAGAATGAGACATTTTTTGGACAAGACCAAAACAGGAATATTTTGTATGACTATGCCTATTTGTTAAAAGGTTTTCTCAGATCTTCTAATCCAGTCCTAATCTCTCTGCTGACCTCCAGTCTTGAATCTATTATACATCTCAAATGATGTCCCATCAACATCTTAAACTGATCATATCCAAAACTAAATATCTTTTCCCACAAACCCTCCCCTTCCAAACTTCTCTATTAATATAGAGGATACAATATCCTCCCAGTCTCTCAGGCTTGCAACCCAATCGTCCTCAATTCCTTACTCTTCCTTACCCTCCCATATCCAATCCGTTGTCAAGACTTTCATCTTCATAACATAGCTCAAATATGTCCTCTTTCCCCAGTCACCAGCCTAGTGCAGACTTAATTTCAAGGAGCTCCTTTTATGTAAAACCTTTAACTCCTCCAACTGCTAATGCTCTTCCTCTAACTTCCAATTGCTTTGTATATTTTTTCCACAGAATTATATATAAGCATTTTTTTCCTAAGAGAATGTAAGCTCTTGTTAGGGCAGAGGCTGTTTAACTTTTTGTTTTTAAAGCTTCAGTGCCTAGCAGAGTTTCAGGCACTAAATAGATATTTCATGTGTTCACTGATGCACAAAAAAGATCAAACTAAACCTTAATATGTTCCTTTAATATACGCAAATTATTTCCTGTATGAATTTTATATTAATGATGCTTCTGACTCAGTCCAGTTTAGTCACATGCATTACTTAATATATGAGCACATCTCTAGCAGATAGTTTCAAAAGTGAATTCTCTGATGTTTATTAAATTGTGAGCTCTGACTGAAAGCTTTCCCACATTCCTGATATGTATAGGGCTCCTCTGCAGTATGGATATGCTGGTATTGAATGAGCATTGAGCTCTGACTAAAGGCTTTCCCACATTCATGACATTTATAGTCTCTCCAGAGTGACTTCTCTGATGTAGAATAAGCTGGGAGCTCTGACTAAAGGCTTTACCACAATCATCACATCCATAGGATTTCTCTCCAATATGAATTCTCTCATGTTAAATAAACTCTGAGCTCCAACTAAATCCTTTTTCACATTCGTTACACTTATAGGGTTTCTCTTCAGGATGGAAAGGTGCTGAATAATGTTTGCTTTCAGACTGAAGCCTTTCCAACATTCATTACACTTATAGAATTCCTCTCCTGTGTGAATCCTTTGATGATAAAAAAAAGTAGTGAATTCTGACTAAAAGCTTTAATTCATTTGTTTCATTTATAGGGTTTCTCTCCACCATGAGTTGTCTGATGTTGAATAAGTTGTGAGTTCGGACAGAAAGCTTTGCCACATTCACCATATCCATAAGGCTTTTCTCCAGTATGAATGGTCTTATGTTGTGCTGAGTTCCAAATGGAGTATTTCCTATGTTCATTACATTTATATGGGTTTTCTCCACTGTGAGTTCTCTGGTGTATGATAAGGTGAGAACTCTCACTAAACACAACCACATTTTTCACACCCATGGGTTTTTTCTCCAGTGTGAATGATTGATGCTTAAGGAGCCTGGTTCTGACTAAAAACTTAACATTCATTACATTTATAGGGTTTTTCTTCAGTGTGAACCCTCTGATGTTGAACTTTGTCTGAAGCTTTTCCCACATTCATCCCACATTTATAAAGATTATGTACAGTGTGAATTCCCTGATGTAGCATATATTTTGTATTCTGTTTTAAGGTTTTATTACATGTATTATATCTAGGATTTCTCTCCAGTATGAAATCTTTATTGCTGAATGTGGTTTGAATTGCATTTTGCCACATGTATCACATTTGTGGGCCCAATCTCTTATATTCTTTCCCTGATATATAACAAAATTTGAGTTTAACCCAAAAGGTTCTTCAAATTTATTACATTCTGCTGTCAAGATTTTCTTGTGGGTCACAGTCACTGGCCTGAGATGCATCTCCTGGGAAAATGATTTTTTCAAAATCAACCCAATAGAATTTTCTTGCTGACAACCTAACTTTTGCTCAAATTTATATTATTCTCTGAAACCAGGTACTTGAGAAATATCACTTGGGAATATTTCCAATGTCTCTCTTTGTGATTTATATCTCTTGCAATATATTATAAGTGAGACCAACCCCAGACTAAGGCTCCTCCATTTACTCACTCCAGGTCTGCCCTCCATCACAGGGGTTTTAGGAAGTCCCACATTCCTAATCTACACTCTTCCAATTACTAACCCACCAATAGTCATCATGGGTTAGGTTCCTAAGGCATGCGAGTTTGTGTCTGAGACAATATAAGGGGT
Source organism: Gracilinanus agilis (assembly GCF_016433145.1). Classification (NCBI taxonomy): domain Eukaryota; kingdom Metazoa; phylum Chordata; class Mammalia; order Didelphimorphia; family Didelphidae; genus Gracilinanus; species Gracilinanus agilis. The sequence continues at coordinate 702,888,362 of NC_058130.1, forward strand.
TAGGAAGGAAAAATCAGTCTTCATACTAAAAGGGCTCAAAGATTCCTAAAGGTGCCAGACAGTGACAGACACTGACAATTACACCAAGCCATACATAGTAAACTATAGAGTGTTCCTAGGGGACCCATCCACTATAAATCCATTTTTCAGGCTGAGGACAGCCATTCTTTCTTCTTGGCAGTTCATATTCTACACAGGATCTACTAAGCTTGAAAAGTTTGTTTTTTTATGTCCCCCTACTTATTCAAAATAAAAAAAATATATCTTTGAGAAACCCAAGAGAAGTAAAACACTTATAAGGGCAGAGTTGAATCTAGAGCTAACTAGGGAAAGAAGCTGGTTAAAATGAGCTAAGAATTTAGCCAGATTCTCAGCTCTTCCTAAGTCAGTCTTCTCCAAAAGGCTTCAGCTAAAGTAAACTTCATAAGCATCTGACCCACTCATGTTTAAATGTAAGAAGAAAATTTGTTCTGAAGTCAAACATAAATGAATTTGGGGTTCATTGTCACACTTGGTCATAATACCTCTGCCCCTCTACCAAGGTGAACAACAGAACTGACTGTAAGCAATGTAAAATCTGCCATGTAAGCAAGTGGTAAGAAACTTTAGCCTTTATTCATCTTAAACAAAGCACATTGAGTTTTAGATAAGACCAATGGGACAAGAAGCCTTGTATCTTCCAATTAAGTAACAAAGTAGGAAAGGTCTACTTTTGCCTTCTTCCCCTTCCCATTCTCCTGTCAGGATATATATACCATGGATCTAGAGAGAATCTAAGAACTCTGAAGTCCCCTTTAAATCTGAGGTGTTTTAATTCTGTGAAAATCCAAGACTTTTATTTTATAGAAGAGAAAATGAGGTTCAGAGAAGTTACTTTCCTAGTACAGGAGTCAAAGACCGAGCCAGATTTCTTACTGGTATCTGATGTCTTCCTCTGGCATTTGGTAAGGAAAGCTCCAGGGACAACTAGAGCAATGGCTTTCTTTATGCCTTCAACAGTGAACATCAGAGCTTCAGGAACTTCATCTAGTCCAATCCCTCATTTCATCATAGAATCTCAAAGCCAGAAAGAACTAGATTTTTTTTTTCTATTTCAATCCCTATTTGAAGAAGAAATCCCTCTATAATAATTCAAGACAATCTAATAATTCCTTGAAGGCATCTGGTGATGGAGAACTTGCAAAGTTCCATCTTGCAAAGGAGCCCATTTCATTATTGCAATTGATAGGAAGTTTTTCCTTAATCAAGCTAAAATTCCATCTTCCTACATTTGATTTAGTTCTGTCCTGCTAAATTTAAGAATAAATTTAATTTTACAGATGGGAAATGAAGGCCAGGAGTAACTAGGTGGTTCAGTGGATGAAGAGCAAGGGACAGTGATAGGAATTCTTGAGTTCAAATCCAGTCTCAGATACTTCCTAGCTATGTGACCTTGGGCAAGTCACTTAAACCCAACTGCCTAGCCCTTACCACTCTTCTGCTTTGGAACAGATACTTAGTATTAATTCTAAGACTGAAGGTAAGGGGTTTAAATTTTAAGCAGAAAAGAAATAAAGGCAGAGCAAGGAAAAGTGAGTTGGCTAAGATGACAAGAGAAATCAGGTGGTATAAGTAGATGGATTGATGAATCAGGGAAGAGGAAGACCTAGGTTCAAATCCAACCCCAGACACTAGCTGTGTGACCCTGGAAAAGTCACTTAAATTCTATTTGTCTCAGTTTCCACTACTGCAAAATGGGGAGAGTAGCAGTACCTAAGTTGTAGGGTTGTGAGGATCAAATAAGATATTTGTAAAGTGCTGAATACAGTGCTTTGTACATAGCAGGCATTATATTCCCTTCTTTCTCTTCTCCCTGTTCATTGTTCAAAAAGGGAATGGCAAGGCTGGGACTCTAACCAAAGTCTCCTAACCCCCATGCCCATCCTCCCTCCAGACCATATTTCATTCATTCATTCAGTCATTCAACAAACAAGAATTAAGTGTTTTAGTGCAAGACTCTGTGCTAGACCCTGAGTATATAAGGACAATAACAATAAACAACAATGGAGTTTCTGTTCTCAAGGATATTCTAATGGCAAGGATATATGATGTACAAAACTAAATAAATACACCATCATATGAGGGACAGGGCACCTTGGCTGCCTCTTAGAAAAATGATGGAAGAAAACATGATGTCTTTGACATCCAAAGAACTTCAAAACTTTGGTTTTGGGCCTCTCTACCCAACTCTATTGATGGGCCCTTTGCTTAGCTCTGACCCCCATCCCAGGTCTGCTCACTTGGATCAAGGAAGGCCCAGGGACGGGATTCATTGAAGTCTGGGTCCAGGGAAGGAGTTCTGGGAACTTGTCTTTCTCCCACCCCATGCAGGGATGGGGTGAGTCTTTGAAGGAGGAAAGAGAGAATGAGCAGAAAGTCCTGAGGCCCTGCCCATTCATGATCCTCCCCTCCAGCAAACTTTTTACCCAACTCCCTACACAGATATCTCCACTTACTTAAGCCCCACCCTTTTAAGAGGGCTACCCTCTGAGGCCACACCAGAGGAAGAGCAAGTGTAGCAGTGAGTGTGTGAACCCAGGGCTTGAGATGAATGAAATCCTTAGTTTGGCCTTGCTCACCCCCTCCACCTCTCCAGATTCCACCTAGGGTGGGAGCAGTTCGAGCTACCCTGTGAGACTCTACTAGGCCCACTCCAGGAAGTTGGGAGGACTTGACATCTCTGTTGCCAGTCCTCTCAAGATTCTTAGATCTTTGGAGTGACTGACCTTCTGGCATGAAAAAATATCTTTGGAGGAAATGTCATTCGTGTATTGCATTATAACTTTTTTCTGCTTAAAAAGAAGCAGATTCATTCTGCTAAAACTAACCCACCTTTGTCCCCAACTCCTATAGGCTTTTTCAAATTGATTTTATCTCTGTTGCCTACAAACTTGTTCATCTCCCCCATCATAAAACCTTCACTAAACCTTACCATTCCTTCAGGCTACATACCATACCTCTTTTATACATATTGCCTCCACTCTTTATTTACCTCTAACCCTGTGAAATCTGGTTTCCACTCCACTAGTCAACTGAAACTACCCTCCCCAAGTTTACCTATGATCTCCTTAATTTCCAAATTTTGATGTGTTTTTTTTTTCCCTTAATCTTGATCCTTTTGGATTCTGCAACATTTGACCTCTGACTACCCTACCGCTGAATATTTTCTCTAGGTTTTTATTATACTACTCTCTCCTATTTCTCTTGAAATAGAACTCTTTTTATTTTCCATTTCCTGATTTTTTCCTTCTTGATTATCCCTTCTCAATCTTCTTTCTTGACTCCTCAGGATTGTCTCCATAGAGCAAACCCTCAAAGCTCTATCCCAGCCCTTCTTCTTAGGACCCCACACCACTGTATAAATAGAATTAGCTCTAGCTCATTCATAGTCAAACTCTACTTATCCTAGGCATAGAAATGATGTCATCCCCACCTCCCTTAGTGGGGAGGGGGATGAGTTACCCCCACGTGACAATAAGTAACAAATCAAGAACAAGGGACTGCCCTTTGGGCAGTCCAAATCAGTGCAGAGGCTGCCATTTGTCCACTTGAATTAGAGGTGGACCCACAGGAAGTGATGAAAGACACTATCTCTTTAAGTATGTTGGTTACTTCCTGCTTAGGGAGTTCCCGCTTTGAACTTGGCCCTGAAGGGTCTCTGAGGAGACCTCAGGCAGCTTCTACTCTGAATGGTCACGTGGGTAAGTTAGGCTGACTTCCTTAGGCCTACCTTGGCGTTTCTAACCTCTACCTTTAAGTAGGCTCTAGCCTATCTGATTGCTAGGCCTTGTGGCTTGTAGCCTAATTTATTTAGCCTTTTAACCTTCTCTCTCTGTCCAGGCCTTTGTAGGCCTGGACTAGCCTTTCCCTCTCTCTATTTCCTTACCTTTTACCTTCCTAATTGTAAATAAACTACCTTTCCAACACATCACAGCAGCAAGAGGTAGAAAGAGAAACACCATTTAAAATCACCCTAGATAATATAAAATACTTAGGAATCTATCTACCAAAATAAACACAGGAATTATACGAAAACAACTACAAAACACTTTCCAAATGATTAAAACTAGATCTGAACTATTGGAAAAACATTGATTGCTCATGGGTAGGATGAGCTAACATAATAAAAATGACCATTCTACCCAAATTAATTTACCTATTTAGTGCCATACCTATGAAACTACCAAAAAACTTTTTCACTGAATTAGGAAAAACTATAACAAAGTTCATTTGGAATAAAAAAAGATCAAGAATATCAAGGGAAATAATGAAAAAAAAATGTGAAGGAAGGGGGCCTAGCAGTACCAGATATTAAACTATACTATAAAGCAGCGGTCATCAAAACGGTATGTATGGTACTGGCTAAAAGACAGAAGGGAGGATCAGTGGAATAGACTTGGGGTAAGTGACATCAGCAAGACAGTGTATGATAAACCCAAAGAGCCCAATTTTGGGGACAAAAATCCACTATTTGACAAAAACTGTTGGGAAATTTGGAAAACAATATGGGAGAGATTAGGTCTAGATCAACATCTCACACCCTACACCAAGGTAAATTCAGAATGGGTGAATGACTTGAATATAAAGAGGGAAACTATAAATAAGTTAAGGGAACACAGAATAGTATACTTGTCAGATCTCTGGGAAAGGAAAGATTTTAAAACCAAGCAAGAGTTAGAGAAAATTACAAAATGTAAAATAAATGATTTTGATTACATCAAACTAAAAAGCTTTTGTATAAACCAAAACAATGTAGCCAAGATCAGAAGGGAAACAACAAACTGGGAAAAAATCTTTATAACAAAAAACTCTGACAAGGGTCTAATTACTCAAATATATAAGGAGTTAAATCAATTATATAAAAAATCAAGCCATTCCCCAATTGATAAATGGGCAAGAGACATGAATAGGCAATTTTCAGGTAAAGAAATCAAAAGTATCAATAAGCACATGAGAAAGTGTTCCAAATCTCTAATAATCAGAGAAATGCAAATCAAAACAACTCTGAGGTATCACCTCACACCTAGCAGATTGGCTAAAATGAAAGAAGGGGAGAGTAATGAATGCTGGAGGGGATGTGGCAAAACTGGGACATTAATGTATTGCTGGTGGAGTTGTGAACTGATCCAACCATTCTGGATGGCAATTTGGATCAATGCTCAAAGGGCTATAAAAGAATGCCTACCCTTTGATCCAGCCATACCATTGTTGGGATTGTACCCCAAAGAGATCATAGATAAACAGACTTGCACGAAAATATTTATAACCGCACTTTTTGTGGTGGCAAAAAACTGGAAAAGGAGGGCATGCCCTTCAATTGGGGAATGGCTGAACAAACTGTGGTATATGCGGGTGATGGAATACTATTGTGCTAAAAGGAATAATAAACTGGAGGAGTTCCAGGTGAACTGGAAAGACCTCCAGGAACTGATGCAGAGTGAAAGGAGCAGAGCCAGAAGAACACTGTACACAGAGACTGATATACTGTGGTAAAATAGAATGTAATGGACTTCTGTACTAACAGCAATGCAATGACCCAGGACAATTCTGAGGGATTTATGGAAAAGAACACTACCCACATTCAGAGGAAGAACAGCAGGAGAGGAAACATAGAAGAAAATCAACTGCTTGAATACATGGGTTGATGAAGACATGATTGGGGATCGAAAGTACCACACCAATGCAACTATCAACAATTTTGAAATAGGTCTTGATTAATGACACGTTAAAACCAGTGGAAATGCATATCGGCCAGGGTCGGGGGGTGGAGGGGAAAGTAAGAGCATAAATCATGTAACCATGTTAACTTTTCTAAAATATAAATATCAATAAATGTTTAAAATTTAAAAAAAATCCTTACTTTCCATCTTGGAGTCAATACTGTGTATTGGCTCCAAGGTAGAAGAGTGATAAGGGCTAGGCCTAGGCAATGGGGGTCAAGTGACTTTCCCAGGGTCACACTGCTGAGAAGTGTCTGAGGCCAGATTTGAACCTAAGACCTCCCATCTCTAGGCCTGGCTCTCAATCCACTGAGCTACCCAGCTGCCCCCAATGATGTGTTACCTGTAAGATAAAAGCCCTTTTTTCAACCCAGCTTCAGGTGGTAGCTATTGACAAAAATGATTTTAGCACTATCAAAAATTAAAATTAGAAATTAAGTATCCATGTAATGTGGACAACAATTATTGGAGGTCATTGGAAAAGGGCCACAGCTCTTCAAAGTATAATCAGTCACGTATAGCCAAAGCACCACAGAAACTCTCACCTTCCAAGATCACTATCAGTCTCCAGTTTGAGGACTGTCAGGGCAGAATAAGAGGGCTGTAGATCATTTTTAGATGAAAGCTAGTAGTACTATCCTAGTGCCACGACCTCATGAGAAGCAATTTGGAGTTCCAGTATTTTCAGCCAAGAGGTGAGGTCCCTATATAATATCCTAAAAGATGCTTAGTAGTTTGTGAATCATAAAATAAATATCATCCCTTTAATGGAGATCAATGAGGATGAATGAGAATGGCTAAGACTGAAAGGCATTTCAGTGCTTTGTGCCACTATAGGTATCAGAGGCAGATTCCAGTATGGATATTCTTGCCTTATATTAAGATATCTGCAATTTTTCTGACTGGAAAGTGAACTTTTAGAATTTTTTACTCACAGGACTTGCTTCCTTCATTCCCTATGTTATCTTTCCCTCTTGAAAATTTGGAAGTGATTTGCAGTCATTTTATCTGTACAAAACATTCTCTTTATTTACAATAACTGGCATAACCCGATTTTCATTTTTTCTTTACTCCAAGCAGTATGGCAACCGATCAGACTTATGAATGATGCCTTTTAAATAAGGTTTTGTTCTCTTGAAACCAGGGCTCAATAGGGAGTGATAGAGGAACCAATTACCAGTGGTCAGGTTCTTACCTTTTCTTAAACAATGTTCAGTTCCTTTCCAGTGGAGGTAGCCCACATAAAAACTAATTATCAGAGTATTAATGTGAAATTTAGTTATGGCTTTTGAAATATGAAAAAAATGACCCACCAGGGAACATGACATTAAAGAAGAAAAGAAAATGCTACTTCTGGAATTTCTGCCATACCTTAGATGACCAGATCCTGTCTCAGGCAAGAGATGATGGTTCACCTGAAATTAATATTGGCTTCTATTTTTCACACCTGATACTCCACAGCCTATGATGTCTTTGGCTTAGGACTTACCTTTTACATGTTGTTCCTTAGTTGTATTTTACTTACTGGAGGAATGATGAGGGGGGCAGTTCTCTTTCTTAAGGCATTCAAATTGTACTTCTCAGTCAATGTGAAGAAATAAAATGCTTTATTCAGTCATTTAGTCATATCAATTCTTCATGATCCTATGGACCACAGCTCATCAATGTGGTCCATGGAGTTTTCTTGGCAAAGATAAGTAGTTTGCCCTTTCCTTCTCCAGTGAATTAAGGCAAATAAAAGTTAAGTGACTTGTCCAGGATTACACAGCTAGCAAATGTCTTTGCTCAAATTTGAACTCAGGTCTTCCTGTCTTTAGGCCTGGTGCTCTAACCACAGAGCCACCATGTAGCTGTCTTTTAAAAATAAAATAAAGTGTTAGGGGAAAAGTATTCCCCCCTCCTTCCAAAAAAAAATTGACAGCTAAATAATGGATGAATTGAAATGAAGAGACATGTGCCTCACATCAGGTACTATTGTAGGCATCAAGATGGGGAATGCATGAGGGTGATCACCAGGAGAAAATTTGCTTTCATTGGTGAAGTTTTTCCTAACCACTGTTACATCAGCCTCCCCATACTTGTGAAAGTGAATCTTAGATTACTGAAATTTTAAAAAAAAGGCCCTCTTGGGATGGAATTTGCTATTTCTCATAATTTAAGTATAGAAAAAGAATATATAAATGGAAGCATGTAGGTCACTCAGTGTGTCAGGCCTGGAGATGGGAGGTCCTGGGTTCAAATCTATCCTCAGATACTTAACTCCCATTGCTTACTCTTCTGAACTTGAAGCCAATACACAGTATTGATCCTAAGAAGGGCTTAAAATATTTTAAAATATATATCTTAACATGGAAAGTGGGAGGAGTGCGCATCAGGTGAACAAAAATTATTTTCATCTGCAATGGATAGAGGAACATTAAACACACAAATTATTTGATGTAGAAATACATTAAATTCAACAGAGAAACAAATAGGCATAGGGAGACAGTAGGTTAGAAAGGAAGATAATCTTGGAGGGGATAGTAACAAGCAAAACTTCCTGATCCTTCAGTAAATATTAAAGGGGGAAAGAACTAAAATCTAAGGGTCCATCTTAGATTACTTCTTAGATAATTGAGGGCTGAATAAATTATGTGAATATGACAATATTGTTGTAATAAGTTATTGCTTATGAGATGATTTTGGAGAAGACTAGAATATATGAATTGACAGAGTAAAGTGAGCAAAACTGAAAAAATTTATATAGGAACAACACAGTACGAGTCAGAGCCAAGAAGGTGGAATAGAGGCACACTTCTCTCCAAAGAAATTTAAAATAATGCCTCAAATTGAATTCTGGAGCAGTGGAGCCAAGAAAAAGTAGGATGAGACATTTTTTCTAACCTAGGACAATTTAGGATGTTAGTAAGAGAGGTCCACAACACTGAAGTGGAATACAGAGTGGTAGGTAAGCCTTGGAGGTAGCCACAGCAGCATCTTCCGAAGTCTCAGAACAGAGACAGTAAGGAGGTCTAGACAACTGGTAAGGATTACAAGGAAACCTTTGCTGGCACTTAGTGTAGGGCCTGGCACTCTTTGGCAACTCTATTGCCGATAGACAATTCTAGGTGGCAGTTTTAGGACAGAGGAGCACCTGTGCTCAATCACAATGGAGCAGAGGCCCTGATTGAAGTTACAAGGCAGAGATGAGTACCAGTACTTGCTGCAATAGGAGAGCAGGTCCTTCATGGTCACATTCCTATGGCCAAGAGGAGCACTAGTTCCTGCGGCTGAAAAGGAGCAAGGGCCCAACTAGGAGAGCAGTGACTGTATCTCTCCCTGGAAAATACACTTTAGAAACACCACAAACTTTCAGATCTCCAGACTAGCACTGAAAACAGCATAACAAAAAAGCCTACAGCAATACTGCTAGGTGACTCAGTGAACAGAGAGCCAGGCTTAGAGATGAAAAATCCTCAGTTCAAATATGGTCTCAGATAATTCCTAGCTGTATGACCCTGGGCAAATCACTTAACCCCAAAACCCCAGCCCTTACCACTCTTCTGTCTTCAGAGAGTAAGGATTTTTTAAAAAATCTGAATCTTGAGATAGTGCTTTCCCACTTCTAGATGAGCTGAACCCAACTTTAACAGAAAGGAAAAAGTAAAAAAAATAGGTTGGAAAAAGGAGCAAACATCAAAATTGACAATAAAACACTATAGTGACAGAGATTCCAAGACATAAACTCAGAAGACAATAATGTGGAAGAGCTGTGTGTTTGGAATTCAGGGAGGTGCCATTTAAAAGTATCTTACAAACTTCCTGTGGACACGTGGGGACTTTGAAACTACATTCCTCATGATCCAATGGGCTTCCTGTTTCCGGTTTTGGACGTGGGGATGTCAGACGTCCCCACGTATAGGGCAACTTAAAATTCAGAGGTAGGGCTTGAGACTCTCTCTTGGTTACCTGAGCGGGTTCCCGGGGGACAGAGAGGAGTAGTAGGGAAGGTATGGAAGAAAATGGCGGAGGCGCCAGAGATTTATCTCTATCAGCAATGGCTTTTATTAAAATACTATTTTCCCTTTTAATATTGGCCTTCATCATTTTTTATCGTAACAGAGCTTGGGAGCCACAGCCAGCCATGTGGGGAACTAGCCCACAGTGAGAGGAAGAAACACACCAGGGGGCTGAAACATAGGAGCTGGATGCAGCCTCAAACAGAAGAGGACAGACAACATCAGAAGACCAGGGACAGACACATAGTACCTGAGCATGAACAAATAGATGACAGAAACATGGGTGGGTGGCAAGAGCAAGACAAAAGTCTTTCCAGGTGGCTAGAGATCTCAAGCCAACCCCCCAACCTGGTGGTCTTCTACTTTCATTTGGAAGATTTTATTTAGGTTTTGTTTTTTTGGTGAGGGATGTGGCAGGCTGCAAAGCATTGAGCCAAAGGGCAAAAGAGGAAAGAAAGAACACAGTACTGTAAAATTAACACAGAAAGACAATACTCAGTTAAAAAAGGGGACTGGAGCAGAAGGCTTCAACTGAAGTAAAAAATTATGGGATAGTAATCATGTTCTAAAAGAAAATGCAAAAGTAAACCTAATTAGAGAAACAAGGAAATAATATTTGGCTAAATGGCACCATAGATAATAAAGTAACATTAAAAAAAATTTACAACAAGTATCTCTGATAAAAGTCTCATTTCTCAAAAGTGGTGGGAACAGAGTCAAATTTGTAAAAATAAGAGCCATTCTTCAATTAATAAATGGTCAAAAGATATCAATAGATCATTTTCAGAAGGGAAAATCAAAGCTTTCTATAGTTATATGAAAAAAATGCTCTAAATCAATACTGACTAGATAAACACAAATTAAAACAATTCTAAGGCACTTCCTCACAGCTATCAGAAATGTCAAATGCTGGAGGGGATGTGGGAAAACATTAATGAATCATTGGTGGAGTTGTAAATTTGGAGAACAATTTGGAACTATGCCCAAAGAGTTATAAAACTGTGCATACTTTTTGACCTAGCAATTACAATACTAAGTCTGTATCCCAAAGAGACCAAAGGAAAAAGGCTTATATGCACAAAAATGTTTACAACAACTTCTTGTGGTGGAAAAAAAATTGGAAATTAAGGGGATACCCATAGATTGAAGAATGGCTGAATAAGTTGTGGTACATGACTATGATAGAATTCTATTGTACTATAAGAATGATTTGGAGGCAGGGTTCGGTAAAACCTGGGAAGACATATGAACTGATGCAGTGAGTAGAAACAGATCATTATAAACAGTAAAAGCAATATTGTAGTGATGATCACTGGAGAAAAATTTAGCTACTCTAATCAATACAATGATCTAAGACAATTCAGAAGAACTCATGATGAAAAATGCCATAGATCTCCAGAGGAAGAGAACTGATGAACTTTGAGTTTAATTTTCTCTTTATCTCTGGCTACTTTTTTTTTTTTGTTACATGGCTAATATGGAAATGTTTTTATTTCACATGTATAATTGGTACAATATTCTTTATTTTCTCAGTAGAAGAGGAAGGGGCTGGAGGAAGAGAATTTGGAACTCAAAATTTTTAAAAAGATTGCTAAAAATAAATCTTTCTACATTTTAAAGAGAGAAAAAAAGAACATACTTTAAAGGAAAAAATACTTTGAAGCTTTTGATTCTCATCCTTCTTGACCTATGTATTTCAATTAACTTTGTTAATCATCCTCTCTTCCTGGATATTCTATCTTCTCTGGGTTTTTGGTACATAGTCCACCCCTGGCTCTCCTAATAAGACTTGAACTCGAGGTAGTACATCACACAGCTTGTCCTCCTCTAGACATTCTAAAGCATATCAATATTTTCTTAAACCATGGCACCTAGAACATTGTAAGAAAGTGGGACAGTGGCATCAGCATCTCCATATTCTACATGTTATGTCTTTTAAAAGCAGCCCAAGATTGTATCAGCTTTTCTGGATTGCCACATTAGTCCTAACTCACTGAAAATCCTATTCTGATCTTTCAGTGTTAAATAGAACTGACCTTGGGTTTTCAAATGTTGTGTTAAAGCACTTGGTAAACCAAATTGGAGAGGCTGAGTATAAACATGGAGAAATCATCAACAATAGGCTGGCCAATGGATGATGAACTCTTTGTCCATGGCAATCCATAAAACAAAGAAAAATATAAAATGGCACTCAGTGTTGTGCAGCACTTTTCTATTTCTGCAGTGATGATAATCTGGACTCATTTTATAGATGAAGAACTAAAGCAAGATGAAGTGACTTGTTCTTGATCATATCTCTAATAAGTTTCTGACTAGATTTGAACTCATGAAGATGAGTCTTCCTGATTCTAAGTCCAGTGTTCTATCCATTATGCCACCTACCTGGCCTTAGTTACTCCTTCCGCCATCTCAAACTCAATACATCTAAAACATGATTCATTTGCTCTGATTATTCTCCCTCTAAAAGTTCCTCCAGGTCCCCTTCCTGATTTTCCTATTTCACCCTTCTAAATCCCCTGGATGTCTTCATTTCTTAAAGGGAATAATATATTATCTACCTCTCTGGGCTTGTTGACAATATGAAGGACAGATAAGTGAAAGGATGAGATTTACTGAGAGGAAAGTACTTTGAAACCTTAAAGCACGATGAGCTGGCTAATATTATTCCCAAATAGTAGAGCCTGTATATCTTTGCCCACATCAAACAAGTGTGAAAATGACTGTGAGCAGAACAGTGAGAGCTGTCAGGCCACATTCATGCACATCTTTCAGTGGAACTCCCACTGAGTAGTGAAGACCCCTTAAACTCTCTTCCTGCTATCTATGGGCAATCACTATTAACACTGAAGCAAAGTGAGGTAGTGAAACATGATCCTAGGGACTGTTTGTCTCCCAATACGAGCCCAGGATATAACTGAGAAAATAGAAGAAAGTTAAGATCTCATTCTAGTGCACCATTCCAATAGTGCTCCTTAGAATAAGAAACTTTCCTCAAAAACTGATAAATGTTCAAAGGATACAAACAAGAAGTTTTCAGATAAAGACATTTAAGCTATCTAGTTACATGAAATAAATGTCTTAAATGACTACTAGTGAAACTGCAAATTAAAATAACTCTGAAGTCCACATCAAACCTCTCAAATTTGCAAGGCTGACCAAAAAAAGGAAAATGACAAATGCTGAAGGGGCAACTGGAAAACAGGCACACTAATGCACTGTTGGTAGAATTCTGAGCTAGCCCAGCCATTTTGAAAAGTAATTTGGAAATGCATCCCTAAAATTGGACAAACCCTTTGAATTAGTGATACCATGAATGGACCTATATATAACCCCCCAAAAAATCAAAAGGGGGAAAGGACCTTTATGTGCAAAAATATTTATAGTAGTTCTTTATGAGGTGGCAAAGAAATGGCTATAGCAAGCAAGGTATAGCATATATGATGGAATACTACTGTGCTGTTAGAAATAACAAAAACTAATTACAGAGAAACCTGGGGAGATCTCTATGAATTGATGTATATTGAGATGAGCAGAGCTAGAACAATTTATACAGTAAATATTGTTTAAAAAATCTTTCAAAGACTTGGGAACTCTGATCAATACAATGATCAGTCAATCCAAAATGACTCATGATAAAACCTGCTATCCACCTCCAGATAGAACTGACAGTTTCAAAGTAAAAATTGAAGTATATTTTCTTTTCTTTCTGGACATAGTTAACATAGAAATTTGTTTTGCTTGACTCTACATGCTTGTAAGAGGGATTTTGTTTTTCTTGCTTGAAGATGGGAGAAGAAAGGGGAGGAATAGAGTGCAAATATTTGTTTGAAAATAACATTTTTTAAAAATTGTTCTTTAGAGACAAGTTAGTGAAAAGAACACTAGAACTAGACTCAGAATTTTCTAATTCAAATTCCAGCTCTACCTAACTATGTGACCATAGGCAAATCATTAATCAAAGCCTTGGTTTCTTATCTATAAAATGAGGATAAAAATGATTACGGATAGAACTTATAGAGTTATTGTAAAATAAAATGATAATGTAGGCAAACTGTTTAGCAAATTTTAAAGTATCATGTAAATGTCAGTTATTACTATTATTTTACCTTTCTGGCAAAATTTTACTTTTCTTCATTTCTATATTGGTAATAATACCTGTACTACCTACCTCACCAAGTTATTGTGGAGAAAAGTATCTTGTAAATCAGGAAACAATATTATAATGTAAGTTATTATCACAAAACCCACTCTATACCTTCACAGATGGCTCATGGCATTTGATGATCTTTTTACAAGGAATTTATCACAAAGAACAATCCCATGAAGTTCATCAACAATGCCACAATGTTGTTGTGAGGAAAGCATTTTGTAAACCTTAAAGTTAGGCTTTAAGTGTGAGTTGTTTTTTGCTTCTGCTAATAGTTTTAAATCACAACAGATTTCACAAGCAACCAACAATTCACCGATTCTCAATATTAATAATTATATCCTCAAATACAACCCAATATCAATGTTAATCTGAAAGGTTTAATATTATGCATAACTGTTACTATAATGCCTGGAAACTAGGCACACATGACAAATAATTCACATAAATTACTAAAATAAATATTACTTCGACCCAATTTTTCATGACTTTCTTTTTCTCTCTTAAGTTTTCTACTACGGATAATTCATGTCAATCTGATAAGTCTTCCCTGATACTAGGTACAGTTTAATTCCCACCTAGCACACTGGCAGATACATACCTTAAATGACAAAGACCCTAGACTTGATATTCCAGCAACCAGGATTATTTGTATTCCCACTCTTTGGGCCCATGCCTAAAACTGCCTCTCTTCACATATATTCTCAAACCCTCAGTCTTATCTTAACAAAGACCATTTTCAAAGATATTTCCATGTTCTAGTAGGTAACCCAGGCTGATATGCTTTTATCATCTGATTCCATCAAACTCTAGACCTCCAAATAGCCTTGCCCTAAAAAATCTTATTATTTTGGATAAATTCACTGAATATTTCTGTAACTTTCTTTGTTGACTAGATAACTTTCCAATGTGAATATTCTAACCCTAAATAAAGGTTGCACTGACATCAGGATTCCTCCACATTGGTAGAGAAATTTCTCATAAAATTTTCTGAAAAATAAGAATTCCAACAATATATTTCCAGTCATTACAGGTTTCTCTTTTGTGTGACTTTCCTGATTTCTGGAAGTTGTGAGCTTTGATGAAAGGGGTTTTTTTTCCACATGTCTAACACATACAAGGTTTTTTATCATTGAGTTCTGAGACTTAATAAGTTTAAACTGATTTCTGAGAATAGCTATTCTCTTGTTCTAACCTGACTATTGATAAATATTTTTCATAGAAGCTTTTCATTTATTCATTTTATGCATATTCATTTTCTCCAGAGTGAATTATCTGATGCTTAAGGAGGTTTGCTCTTTGACTAAAGGCTTTACCACATTCATTACAAATAAAAGGTTTTTCTCCAGTATGAATTCTTTGATGTTGAATAAGATTTGAACTCCTACTGAAATCCTTCCCACATTCATTACATTTATAAGGATTCTCTCCAGTATGACTTCTCTGATGTAACATAAGTTCTGAGTTCACACTGAACGCTTTACCACATTCTTCACATCCAAAGGGTTTTTCTCCAGTATGAGTTCTCTGATGTCGAATAAGTCGAGAACTCCAACTAAAGCCTTTTCCACATATGTTACATTCATAGGGTTTCTCTCCACTATGAGTTCTCTGATGTTGAATGAGGTTTGCTCTCTGACTGAAGCCTTTCCCACATTCATTACATTCATGAGGTTTCTCTCCAGTATGAGTTATCTGATGCTGAATAAGATTGCCTCTCTGGCTGAAGGCTTTCCCACATTCGTTACATTTGTGAGGTTTCTCTCCAGTGTGAGTTCGTTGATGTCGTATAAGTTGTGAGTTCAAACTGAAGGCTTTACTACATTCATCACATTCATAAGGTTTCTCACCAGTGTGAATGCTCTGATGTTGAATAAGGTTTGCTCTCTGACTGAAGTCTTTCCAACATTCACTACATTTATATGGTTTTTCTCCAGTATGAGTTCTTTGATGTCGAATTAGTTGTGAGCTCTGACTAAAGGCTTTGCCACATTCCTCACAACTATAAGGTTTTTCTCCAGTATGGATCCTATGATGCTGAATTAGTTGTGAGCTTTTTCTAAAGCCTTTTCCACATTCATCACACCTATAGGGTTTCTCTCTAGTGTGAATTCTGTGGTGCTGAATAAGGTCAGCAATGTAGTTGAATTTCTGGGCACAGATATTACATTTATGGGGATGGTCTCCTACATTATTACTCTGATGTATATCAAGGTCTGATTCCATACTAGGGTCTCTCCAAAAATCTTTATATTCCTGGTTCCTTTCTTCCATGGGATTTTGCTTATGGGTCACAGTCACTGGCTTGAAATGTTTTTCCAGGGAAACAGGTTCTCTAAAAATCAATCCTGCAGAATTTCCCTGATGGCTCACTAAATTTTCCTCTGATTCACAAGCTTCTTGAAAATCCAATTTCTGAGGTATGACCCTTAGGAGTATTTCTGATATCCCTTCATGTAATATTATATCTTCTGATGACATATCCTCTTCTTTATAGGATGTAGTGTTCTCAGGCCTTATCTCAGAATCTGAAAAATAAATTTAAAAAGTTATCTATTTGCTGTGCTGAGAGGAAATGATAAAAACAAAAATATAATCAGAGAAATTAATTTCTAAAAGGAATAAAAACTTTGAAGGTAATCAAAACAGTCTTAGATAGAGGACAGAAGGAAGTAGAGATGAGGTAAAAGGGGGAGTGAAGCAGTGGGAGAATTGACCAAAGCTAAGCATAAAAATTGAAGATGATCTCAAAGGTCAAAAGATAAGTAATTGAACCAGGCTGAACGAAATGGTATTTGTGAAGATAGTGGGTAGTGGTTATCAGCAAACTGTGAGTAAGGAAAGGGATTTACTCGTTAGGTGACAATGGGTTGAAGCAGGTTAAGTGCCATAGACAACNGTAAAGAGGGATTTGAGATCAAAAGTCCAAGATTTGAATCCAGCTTTGCTGCCTAAAGTCCATGTGATCTTGGCCAAGTGGGCCTCACTTTTTCCTTTTGTAATATGAAGAGGTTGGGAAAGGTGGTCCTTTCCAGCTCTAGATTCCATGATCCTATAAAATCCTTAAAAACAATACTTAAAGTCTGTATTACATTAAGCAAAATTTCCAAGTTCTATTTATAAAATGGGCAAATGGTCCATTTACAAACTTAGGCAAGAGATATTGTTCACATTTTACCATGTGATAAAGAAAGAAGCCACTGATGAAATCAATTAATTAACCTGCATTTATTAAGAACCTATGGGGCAGCTAAGTGGCTCATTAGCTAGAGAGCCAGGCTTGAAGACTGGAGGTTTGGAGTTCAAATCTGGCCTCAGACACTTCATAGCTGTGTGACCTGGGCAAGTCACTTAACTCCCATTGCCTAGCCCTTACTGCTCTTCTGCCTTAGAACCAACGAACCAATACACAGTATTGATTTTAAGAGAGAAGATAAGGGTTTAAAAAAAAGTGGAGAGATTTAATGTCATAAAAGCCCTCTTATATACCCATCAGTCCACCCAATGTAAGTGATATTTTAGAGAATACTTTTAAGTTTTACAAAACACTTCCTATACATTATTTAATTTTTGTGAGGTAAAAATTGCTTCAATCATCATTATTCTCATATTATGAATGAGGAAATTGAGGGTGAGAGAAAGAATATATACCTTATCTAAGATCACATAGTAAATAGGTATCCAAAGCAGGGTTCAAATCCTAACCCCAAATCCCACATTCAATCTACTACATTACCCAATTTTTCAAGAATCAATGGTAGCAAAGTAGGGCAATACACAGTATTAAAGAAAAAGCACAAATTCAAATTTGTTTTCAGAAGATCTAAGCACGAAAATCCTACCTTAGTTATACACTAGCTGTAACTTCCAACAAGTCTCTTTAATCTCTCTGTGGCCTTGTTTTTTCATCTATGAAATGGAAATAACATTATCCATTCTGCTTAACTCATGAGGTTGTAACATGAATCAAATCCCTTAGATATTTTGTCTCAAAAATTTCCTAACAATATAAACTGTCAAAAAGTAAATCGAGCTCCCTTAACAAGTAGATTCCTAAGTAATCATAATGACAATCTGCTACTGGCTAAGAAATAGAATGGTGGATCAATGGAACAGATTAGGGGTAAATAACTTTAGCAATATAATGTTTTTTTTTTTTTTAATTTTAAACCCTTAACTTCTGTGTATTGACTTATAGGTGGAAGAGTGGTAAGGGTAGGCAATGGGGGTCAAGTGACTTGCCCAGAGTCACACAGCTGGGAAGTGTCTGAGGCCAGATTTGAACCTAGGACCTTCCGTCTCTAGGCCTGGCTCTCAATCCACTGAGCTACCCAGCTGCCCCCAATATAATGTTTTATAAACCCAAAGATCCCAGCTTTTGGGATAAGAACTCACTATTTAACAAAAACTCCTGGGGAAACTATGGTAGAAACTAGGTATAGACCAATATCTCACACCCTATACCAAGATAAAGTCAAAATTGGTATATAATTTAGAGTAATACCATAAATAAATTAGGGGAACATAGAATAGTTTACCTGTCAGATCTATGGATAAGGGAAAAGTTTATGACCAAACAAGAGATAGAAGACATTAAAAGATGTAAAATGAATAATTTTGACTATATTAAATTGAAAAGGTTTTGCATTAAAAAAAAACAATATAACCAAGATTAGTAGGGAAACAACAAACTGGGAAAAATTTTTATAGTAAATTTCTCTGATAAAGGTCTCATTTCTCAACTATTATAAAGAACTAAGTCAAATATAAAAGAATAAAAGCCACTCCCCAATTTAAAAATGGTCAAAGTTTTCACATGAAGAAATCAAAGCTATCAATAATCACCTGGAAAAATGCTCTAAATCACTTTTGATTAGAAAGGCAAATTAAAACAACTCTGAGGTACCATCTCACATTGGCAAATATGACAATAAAGTGAGAAATGTTGGGGGGGATATGGCAAAATTAGGATACTAATACATTGTTCCTGGAGGTGTTAACTGGTTCAACCATTATGGAGGGAAATTTGAAACTATACCCAAAGGGCTATTAAACTGTGCATGGGGGCAGCCAGGTGGCTCACTGAGAGCTAGGCCTAGAGATGGGAGGTTCTAGTTTCAAATCTGCCTTCCTAGCTGTGTGACCCTGGGCAAGTCACTTAACCCCCATTGCCTAGTCCTTACTGCTTTTCTGCCATAGAACCAATACATAGTATCGATTTTAAGATGGAAGGTAAGGGTTAAAACAAACAAAAAACAACAACTAAAAAACCTGTGTATACCCTTTTATCCAGGTATACCACTACTAGGTCTATATCCCAAAGAGATAAAAAAAAAAGGGGGGGGGAGAACCTACTTGTACAGAAATATTTATAGCAGACCTTATTTATGGTAGTAAAGAATTGAAAAATAAGGGAATGTCCATCAATTGGGGAATGACTGAATAAATTGTGGTAAGGATGGTGACAGAATACTATTGTGCTGTTAAGAAATGAACAGGATTATTTCAGAAAGAGCTGGAAAGACCTATGTAGGTTGAGGTAGAGTAAAATAATCAGAACTAGGAGCATTGTACACAATAACAACAATATTGCGGGATGATCAACTATGAAAGACTTTACTCTCAGCAAGACAATGATCTGGGACAACTCTGAAGGACTTAAGAAAAAGAATGCTATCCACCTCCAGAGAAAGATAATGTTGGAGTTTGAATACAGATCAAACTAAACTATTTTTCACTTTAGTTTATGTGGGCTTTTATTTTGGGGGTTTGGTTTTATATGAGAATTCTCTTATAACAATGAACAATATGGAAATGTGTCTTGCATGATAATATATGTATAATCCAGATAAAATTGCTTATCTCTGGGAAGTGGAAGGTAAAGGAGGAAGGGAGATAATTTAGATCTTATAACTCCCATATAACTTATATGGAAAATTGTTATTACATGTAATTGGTAAAATAAAATATCTTTTTAAAAAAGGAAGTAGAGTCCCCATCACTTCAAACTGAGGATGCTCCTTTCTCAGAGATACTATAAGCTAGACAAACTCTGAGGTCCACTATAACCCAGAAATTCTATGATTCTGAAAAATAAGATAAGTTTTGTGTTTTTGCTTTATTAATTATAAAATATACAAATGAAAGGTATTACTGTTTTTTAAACTTGCATGATACAGTGGGAAGAATAGTGGGCTTGTGAAAAGATTTGGGCTTAATCCCATATCTTTACAATTAATTAGTTTTATGACCTTGTGAGGAGGTCATTTAAGGCACTAAATAGTGTAGTAGACCATGAATGCAGAATTGAATATATGTGTCAGACTTGGGGAAAATGGGTGCCTACAATCACACAACTTTTAATTATAAAAATTAACTTAGGTTCTACTGAAGAAGGCATATAGAACATGTATATAGAATATATAAGGTACAATGTGATGAAGGCAAAAAAAAAAAAAAAAAAAAAACCAAACCCAAACTCAAAAGTTCTCTACAGAAATCTGAGGAGGGAGAGAACACTTTGAGCTGAAGAGAATCACCGAAGATCTAACAGAGGACATTGCTCTTTAGCTGAGTAGTAAGGAAGTGAGGTAATTCTGAAGGGTTGAATTTGGAAGACTACATTGCTGGCATTAAGGGCATTGCTTCCAAAACTGCAACTATCTACATTATCAAGTTTTTCCTGACGTGAAGCCTACATTTGGCTATTTGTGACTCTACCTCATTTAAGCATATGTGTGACATAACAGAGTCAAAAGGAGAGAGATATATTTCACCATCATTCTTCTGGAGACAAAAGTGGTTACTGCATTGATATGAAATCTGATACTTTTAAATATTTCCTTTACGTTATTCTGGTCATTGTATATGCTACTCTTTAAATTCTGGTGATATCACTCTATGAATAAGTACTACACAAGTTTCTCTGAGTTCCCCATATTTGTTGTCTTTTATACTACAGTATTTCATTTCATTCATACATTACAAAATTGTTGAGTAGTCTCCCAAAAGATCAGGGGTTTTTAACCTGAAACCCACAGAGCCTTAAGAGGTTTATGGATAGATTGAGAGGCTTATCTTCAATTATGAATGTATATAAGAAATATTATTCTGAGAAGGTATCCTTAGGCTTCACCAGATTGCCAAAGGGATTTATGACATAAAAAATGTTAAGATCTCTTGCAATAGATGTTCCCCAGTCCCTTTCCCACCACTCTGCCACTGCTGGTGGCAAAATGGGGAAGGCTCACACAGGCCTGACACTACTTTGTATTTTTTATTTTATGTATTTTCATGGACAAAGACTTCATGGCTGGAGCAGCCTATTGGTTATTGGCTTCTCCATCGCTAACTATTCAAAGTCTTTCCAATATAGTCTACCAAGTGCTCTAACATATTGAGAAATCAGGATTTCTCATGCCATGCTTGAGGCATCCAAGTAGGATTTTTATGGAAGAATCCTTCCTTAATACAGCTGCTAAATTAATGCTGTTATGCTCAAGTCTGGCCAACTCCTTCCTTACTCAAATATTCTGAGTGATTTCCAATTGCCTATAGGATAAAATATCAAATTCCTCAGTCTGGTATTTAAAGCCCTCTACATTCCAGCCTTAATCTAATTTTCTAGCCTACATACACACAATTGTACTTCACATACTCTTCATTCCAAACACCCCAGACTACTGACTATTCCTCTCTTTCGTTATGCCCCCTCTTACCTCTATGTACTAACAAATGCTATTCTGGAACCCATTCCTTCATTCCTTAGGGAGGCAGGTCCTTGGACTTCTTCAAACAAGTCAGATTCTGAAAAGTAGAAAACATGGAAGAATGGTCACCCACACAGATGTAGTTATTAATGTGTAGATTGTCTCTCCAATGAAAATATAAGAACCTGGAAGTTTGGGGCTACCTCATTTTTATCTTTGTATCCCAATACCTGGGATAATTTACATAAGAGACCCTGAATAAATCCTGGCTAATGGATTACAAAGATTTCCTAACAAAAGTTTTCGAAGTCATTTTGGACTGACTCTAACTATGACTTGGTAGTATGCCCCAAATCTCACAGTCTCAAGAGTTTCCGAGAAAGAGGAAGCAGCTCTCTAGGGTCTTACAGCCAGAATTTGTTAGAGGTAGGATTTGAACCTGTTTTTCTGACTCCATAGAAAATATTCTATCTATTCTGTCAATTACCCACACTACCCAACACCAAAGAATTTTAACCAATGTAGATCAAATGCCACAAAGACACCAAAAAAGACTAAAAACCACTTAAGTCAGCAAACACTTGATCTTCTTGCTAAGAAAGATTTTTGACAGCAAATATTAAGGAGGAAGATGATAGAAGATTAAAAGCAGCACTGTCTCAAAAGACAGGGAAGAAGCAACAGAAGAAAAAAAGTTTAAATGAAACTTGTTAAAAGAAACACTGGAAGGTTCTAGTTTCAAACCTGGCCTCAGACACTTCCTAGCTGTGTGACCCTGGGCAAGTCACTTAACCCCCATTGCCTAGCCCTTAACACTCTTCTGCCTTGGAGCCAATACTTCGTATTGGCTCCAAAACATAAGGTAAGGGTTAAAAAAAAAAAAAAAAAGCACTGGCTAAATAAAGTCATCTTGAGGATATTAAAGGATAAAACCATAAAGAGAGCAACAGATGAAAAACATAAAAATCTGCAATGATTTTTTATTATTTTTTTCACCATTGAGTACATTTATCCAAATATACTGTATGACAAATACAGATAGCATCAAGGAAACCAAAGATGAAAATCAACTAAACTAACTATATATACAGATTGGGAGGCACTAAGGTTTCTGAAATCCTCATGATATCTAGAAAGAGGAGAGGATACTAAAAGTGTGGGGAAAATTCCTGACCTTATTACCAAAAAAAGGCAGACAAATGGATAAACTGATGGATCCGGTTCATGGTCATGTGACCAGCAAGATGGTAGATCACTAACTTTCTCTAAACTTTCTCAACTCTCCAAAACTCAAAAAAAAAAAAAATCAGATTTAATTACAACAAAGAAGAGAGAACACCAAGGCAAAATTTTTATTATTAATACTAGAGAACATTAATCTTTAGTTAACTTGGTAGCCCCCCCATCCCTAAACTCTATCCCCTCCCATCCTATCCCTAGACTCCATGGGTCAATGGGACTTATGCAAAGCAATACAAAGGTTCCCTGTGGTTGTCTGCTACTAAAGAAACATTGTAGGAATGCCCCCTCCCTCTTCCCATACCTTAAGGAAACAGCTAACAGTGACTGCCAAGCCACATGTAGGAGGATACAATCAGGATTAAAAATCTGCTGCATTTTGACTGCAGCTCAGCCCTAAATTAGCGATCTCCAATGCTATAGCTACTCCATTGGGAACATAATCTCCTTGTAAAATGAGAATAAATAATTTAGCCTAATCAGCCTGAAAGAGACTGAAATTTAGTCTAGTCCCTCCCAGAGCTCATTCAGAGCAGGGATCCAAGCTGACTAACTTTATATCCCTGACTCCACAAGGCCGATACACAGCATTAGAGATATTACCAATTAGCAATGGGAGAATAGCCAGAAAGTAAATGACTAAGAATAAAAAAAAAATGGTTCAACCTATGGAGCCACATGTCTACTTTTCCATCTCTTCAAAATTTGTATTATAATAATTTACATACACATCAAGGCACCCTTGATAAAGGTATAAAAGAGAACAAGGAAACTATCATGTTTATGCAAATGATTCCCAGATCCAAATATTTAGCCCTGACCTCTTTCCTGAGCTCGTCTTATATCACCTCCTGGACAGCTTCAAATGGACAACTATAAGTATCATAAACTCAACATGTCCAAAAGGGAATTCATTATCTTTTCCTGAAAAGCCTCCCCTCTACAAAACTTCCCTATTATTGTCAAGAGTATCTCCTAGTCATCTAGGATCACAACCTCAGTGACATTGAGCTTGGCTTCTTTTTCACTAACCCCACATATCTATTCTGTTGCCAAGTCTTTTCACTTTTACCTGAATGATATGTATCTCATATACCACCTTCCTCTCCACTCACACAACTGCCACCCTGCTGCAGATTCTTAATACTTCTTGCCTGAATAAAAGTCTTCTAGTTGGCCTTCCCAGTTCATCCTAGGCACTATTCACCTCTTGCCTAAACTGCTGCAATAGCCTAACTTGTCTGCCTGCTTCTAATCTTTCTCCTCTCCAAACAATCCTACTCACAGCTACCAAACTGATAGTCCTAAAGCACACATCTAAACATGTCACTCTCCTTCTCTCCTATGGCACAGATATAGGAGTATCTGCCACATAGTAGGTGCTTCACAGATGTTTATTGAAAGGAAAAAAAAAACCCAATATAGTTCCCATATAATCATTCCTAATCGCTTTTTTTTACATTGCTTTCCTCAACTTTTTTTCAGGGTTTACTTAAGGGGTTTTAAAACTGCTTCTTTTTCAGTTAGCCTGCTTTGTTAAGACAACATTTATTGGGGGGGGGGCAGCTGGGTAGCTCAGTGGATTGAGAGCCAGGCCTAGAGACGGGACGTCTTGGGTTCAAATCTGACCTCAGAGACTTCCCAGTTGTATGACTCTGGGCAAGTCACTTAACTCCCTTTGCCTAGCCCTTACCACTCTTCTGCCTTGGAACCAACACACAGTATTGATTCCAAGATGAAAGGTAAGAGTTAAAAAAAAAAAAAAGGAACATTTATTAAGAAAAATAAAAACTCCTACTTCTACTGCCTGGCTTACTACCATTTCTACTGCTGAAATCAACATCTCAGTCTATGGTCCTGGTTCAACCATCATGCCCTGCTTAAGATCAGACACTGATATCAATTTTTCCATCTTACTGAGACCAAAGTTCTGATGATAGTCTTCAAAGCTTTCAGCACAGGGCCCTCAATACACTCTCTAGTAGACTCTGCCTATTCCCCTATCCCACCTTCATGCCTTCTCTACAGCAGTGTCTGAGTATCTCTAGAGTTGATAAGAGATGCCAAGTATTCACTTGGTCCCTCTCACTTCTACTGAAGTCTCTCAGGATCTCCTCTCTTTTCTTAGGTCTCTGTAGATCAAGGCTGAATATTTCTTCCTCTTGCACCAGCTGGAAAATCGAGTCATGTTTGAAAATTTGAAATCATGCTCATGTGGAAGGAAACAGGATGTGTTGTTCCTTTGTGCTTAGAATTAGGAACAGAGAATACAATCTCAGACCCTTCAATTAGGGGGAAACAGGTAACTGAGGAAAGAAAGGAAATGCTGGGAGAACAGAGAGGGAAGCACCTTTGGAGTGGTTAAGCCCCATGAAAAGGAATACAATTTCAAGAACTTGGGGCTGTAGGGTAGAGAAAGGAAGGGAGAGGTAATGAATCAAAGGCTCT
Organism: Gracilinanus agilis; assembly: GCF_016433145.1. Taxonomy (NCBI): domain Eukaryota; kingdom Metazoa; phylum Chordata; class Mammalia; order Didelphimorphia; family Didelphidae; genus Gracilinanus; species Gracilinanus agilis. The sequence continues at coordinate 702,913,662 of NC_058130.1, forward strand.
AAGGAACTGAGTACAATATGGCAACAAGCCCATTTGGCCCACACATATAAGTTTCATTGGCATCACCAAATGCAAGAATGACCTATAGGAAGCAGGATGGTTTACTATGGGGAACTCACTTAATGACAAGCTTCCCCCACACCAGAGACCAGACCTGTCAGCTCAATAGGAAGCAAAAACATCTCTCTGAGCTCCAAAGGACTGAGGAGGCTCTGGGTCCTGAGTTAATTTAATTACCTCTTCAGGAAAGCCACAGCTTTTAACATGAAGTACCACAGAAATGAACCTGCAGAATTCTTACACATTCCCATAATTCTCTAGCATCACATTCCTGTAAAGGGCCTTCTGATGGGGATCTAGATGAATCCATTCCTTCCTCGAGAAATACAAAGCCACATCCTCAAATATCACTGCCTCCTAAAACAGCATGTCCCTGCTGTTCCAGAAAGAGTATGGAGAGTGATAGAGACCAGACAGCCTTGGTAAAAGGGGAAGAATATGGGTTGAGGGGATCTGATGCTATAGGAGTTCCCTCTATATTTGCAGAGGGGAAGAGGGCAGGAGAGAAAGAGGGGAGTGGCATAGGAAAATTATTATGACAGTGAAAGTCATCTTAACCCTAGATCAAGGATGAGATTAAGTGGAAATGAGAGAAGCTCCCTATAAGGTCAGATGAAATGCAAGTGTAGGTGTCTTGGAGAGGAGATCCTTGAAGTGTGGAATAAGGGATGTCTATGTCTTCCTCATTCCATAGGTCGTGGTAGCTAGCAGTGACTTGCTCAGAAGTTTGAGAGTCCGTCAACTCAAGATCTCAAGGCACAATTGAAAAAGCAGAGGCATTACAGACAGAAACAGATATAGAAAAGCAGTCACATAAAAAAGAAAGCAGTTCCAAGAAATGAGATCTCAAAAATGAGGACATGCCCTTCAATTGGGAAATGGCTAAACAAAATTGTGGTATCTGTCGGTAATGGAATATTATTGTGCTAAAAGGAATAATGAACTGGAGGAATTCCATGTGAACTGGAACGACTTCCAGAAATTGATGCAGAGTGAAATGAGCAGAACCAGGAGGACACTGTACACAGAGACGGATACACTGTGGCACAATCAAACGTAATGGACAATTCTGAGGGACTTATGAGAAAGAATGCTATCCACATCCAGAGAAAGAACTGTTGGAGTAGAAACACAGGAGAAAAACAACTGCTTGATCACATGGTTCAATGGGGATATTGCAAATATTAATGATATGGAAATAGGTCTTGATCAATGATACATGTAAAATCCAAATGAATTGCTCATTGGCTACAGGAGGTAGGAGGGAGGAGAGGACGGAAAGAATATAAATCATGTAACCATAGAAAAATATTCAAAATTAACCCATTGTGGGGCAGGTGGGTAGCTCAGTGGATTTAGAGACAGGCCTAGAGACGGGAGGATCTAGGTTCAAATCTGGCCTCAGACACTTCCCAGCTGTGTGACCCTGGGCAAGTCACTTGACCCCCATTGCCCACCCTCACCACTCTTCTATCTAGGAGCCAATACCCAGAAGTTAAGGGTTTAAAAATAAAATTAACCCATTAAATAAATAATTAAAAAAAAAAGAAATGAGATCTCAGTCACTGTGCTCAGCCATCCATGGAAGGGAGCAGACACAAGCAATTTACCTACCAGAGAGAGACACTATACCCATGGGGAGCTGTATGAGGACTCTACAAAGAGATAAAGGACCACGAGAATCAGGAGTGAATTACCTTTGCTATATCTCCTACATATATATACTTCACTACCACTGTACTCTAAATTTAGATTCACTCCTCCCCATGAGTGCTATATATATTTGTGAATGCACCCCAGGTTTAGTTTAATATGTTAACAAAAGGCTGTGCCTGTAGCTATTACTGATATTTAATGGGAAACACAATGGTGGATACTCATGAACAACACTGTTAGGAGTGCAGAATCACAAGGTTACCCTTTGTACTCAAGGTACTAGCAACTCTCTGGGAACCCAATCCATGAGTAAAGTTTACATGTTGGTAAGACAGTTGAAACAGGGTACTACAATAAGATTATAAATTTAGAACTGGAAGGCACCTCAGAAACAACCTCTCATTATTAAATAGACAGGGAAATTAAAGCCCACAGATGTCAAGTAATTTGTCTAAGTTCACAAAGTAGCAGATGGCAAAAAAGGACTTGGGGGTCTCTGACTCCAAATCAATTACTCTTTCCACTGACCAAACTGATCCATTAGTTTCCACATCTTTAAATTAAGGGAGGTTAACCAGACAATCTCTAAGATCCCTTCCAACTCTAAATCAACTTCCAAATGTCCTTTCCTTTCATATGGGTTTTCCTAGGCCTAGGCCTTCGCTCCTGTCCACTCTCTTTTGTTACCATGTGTTAAATTCTCATCTCTATGCAGATGATTTCCAGATCTAAATATCTAGCACTAATCTCTCCTGAGGTCCAGGATTATATCATCAATCACCAATTGGAAATCTCTAAATGGATGTGGCACCGACATCTCAAGTTCATTATGTTCAAAAAAGAATGTATTAACTTTATCTTCAAACCCTCCCTCATTCTAACTTCACTATCTCTGCTTGAAGGTATCACCATCCTTCCAATTATCCAGGTTCACAACCTTGAAGTAATCTCTATTTTTCTTATCTCTCTATTCTTCCCTCTCTTCTATTGGTGAAGAATTCTCTATTTCTTCTCCATATCTCTCTAATCCATCCCCTTCTCTCTACTCCCATAACTATTGTCCTAATTCAGATTCTCAGCACTTCTACTTTGGGCTACAATAAGAGCCCAATCGGTCCATCCCCCACAAAGCTGCCAAATCAGTATTCCTAAATCCCTGTCAGTAGCTCCCAACTATCTCTAGGATTGCAAACTCTTCTATTTGGCATTTAAAGCCTTAGCTTACCTTTCCAAGATCAATGATGTATCTATTTTCCATCTAGGGTTCTCTACCAATCAAATTGGCTAACCATCTGTTCTTATACAAGCAATTCCATCTTCTGTCTCTGTGCTGTATTTATTTATATTGGTTGATTGTACATAGCTGTTTGCCTGTCATCTCCTCCATTAGACCGTGAACTCCTTAAGAGCAGGAACTAGTTTTTGCCATGATAAATACTGACATTTGGTTAATGCTAAATACCTTTGCACTGGCTATCCCCCACACCAAGAACATAGTCCCTCCTCATCTCTACCTCTTAGAAATCTGAGTTTTCTTCAAGACTTTGCTCAAGTGTCACCTACCATATGTAGCCCATCACGATTTTTCTTAGGTTTTTTTCCCCCCATAAACTAATTTATCTACTTTGTTTACTTCTCTGTGTTCCGGGGTTTCCTCGCCCAATAGAAGTGTTTCTGGCTCTATAACCTCACAGCGCCTAGCACAAGATTCGACTCACAGCAGGCGCTTATTAAACCCTTGGAATGAACAGAAGAGGAAACTGAGGCCCACAGAAGGGGGGAACTCGGTTCGCTAGGGTCTCCAGACTTTGGCTTGGGCTTCTTCCCGGGCATATGCTGCTTCACTCACCCCTTCACTCCCTTCCGAGCTAGACTCGCCCCTGGCTGCGGCCCGCAAGGGCGGCCAACACTTGAAACAGACCTTAGAGTAGACCTGCAAAAGGGTAACATGGGACTGTATGAAAGAACTGAACCGCCGGTAACCCTTTCAGGAGCAGCCTCACCTGCCCTCCGAGGCACTTCCGGAACCGCTCTAGGACCTAGGAGGACTTGTCTCTCGGTGACTGTTCCTCCAATTAACACGCCCCTGCGCGCAGCTGTACTGGGTCCCCTCCCACCACAGCAAATACCAAACAGGTTCCACCCCAAGGGGCGGGGTCATAGAGAACTGGCTCTCGCGGGATCCCGGTAACCCGCCTGTCCCCCACATGCTTAGCCTTGAGTTTTAAGGGCAGACCCCAAAATGCGTGATCGTGGTGAGCATACTAAAATAGACCTGGAATCCAGCCATTGTCGTTTAATTATGTTGCCCTGGAAATTCGGGCCATGCTTCTTTCCCAGGCCCTCCTGCATTCACCAAGTCATCTCTCAGCCATTCTCTGCCTTTTTCCATGATTTTGGCACCTTGTCCACAACTTTGCTCCCAGTAACTGCCATCCTAACTAGAGATTTCCATATTTGTTTTTCTAAACTCTTTAGTCAGTTTCTGAGGCCAGAGAAAAGGCCTCACTCAATCAGGGAATCAACAAACATTTAGTAAGTGCCTACTACGTGCCAGGCACTGTTCTAAAGTACTTAGCAATTGAGCTAATTTTCCCATTAACCAAGTGGTGAAAGGACTTGATCAGTTTTCAAAGAGTTGCTAATCAGAAGTAATCATATTTGTCTGTTGAGGATCCCTAATAATAAATGAAACGAAATTATGAGAAATTAAAATAAGAGAAATGGAGAAAAAAAAAATCTCTGAGATTTTACCTTACACCCAGAAAATTGGAAATATGATGACGCGGAAATAGCGTTGAAGGGATTACCAGAAAACACCCTAATGAACTATTGGTGTAGTTATGAACTGTCCAAATAGTCTAGAAATCAATTTGGAATAAAGCAAGAAAATGATAAAACTGTATATACCCTTTGACCCAGAAATCCTGAGACTGAGCATATATACGCCAAGGAACTCGAGGCTAAAAGAAAGATACCATATATCCCAGACTTTTCATATTAGTTCTCTTTGCTTTAGCAAAATACTAGTTGGAGAATAGCTGAACCCACTGTGGAATTTCATTATACTATTAGGAATAACAAATATGAGAAATTTAGAGAAATAGAAGACTTGCCTTAATGTATAGTGAAGTTAGCTGAACCAAAAAGATATCCAATGGCTACAATAATGTAAACAAAAACACTGTGGGGTTATAATACTTTGTCACAGAGGAGGTTCATTTTGGTGAGGGGACTGAAATAACTGATATAAGAGTCATCAATTATATATTTTTAAAAAGAAAATATGAAAGAAGTCACAGACTTACAAACTACTCAAATGCTTTTATGACTATACATCCTGAGTACTATTTGAGACTGATCAAGGAGATGAAAATGGCAAGCACCAAATAACATCATAAGAAAAGTAACCTATGAGGTAGTCATTTAGGAATCAGCCTAAATTTGTGTTTAGTTAGACCACTAACCCACTGAAGAAAAGGAGAAAATCAAAACAAATGCAGAAAAAGGATAAAGATAAGACGCTGTTTTAACAGCTTCAGCCTGATCTATTCCATTAAAGTGTAGGACTAAAGAGTGGTTAGTGAATACAGGTAAAGATACCAATATATTTACCTCCATTTCTTATAATAGTTTAACTTAGTCATATTGCTGAGAAGACAGGAGGGCCTAGAGAGTATCTCAGGCATTAAATACTTCGTAAGTAAAAAACATGGAGTGCTTATTTAGAGTACAAATTCATTTGTAAAACATTAGGGAGGAAGATACAGAAGTTTGCAAACAGAATCCCTTCAAAAATAACAAATATCATAATGTCCAGTCTTGGCCTGGAATGTAAGCTCCTTGCAAGTAAAAAATGTTTTATTCATTATATTTGCATCCCAATTGCTAAAACAACACCTGGTATGTAGTTATTTAATTTTTTTGATTGAAGAAATGAGCATCATAGGTGTGAAATCCTGCAGATATTTTTAGACCAGGTTGCTGTGTGGATTGATTCTCCTTTGTTACAAGGGAAGGTTCATTGTTAGGGATGGTAATAGAGTATCAACATAACAAAATGTAGAATGAAGAAAAATGTCAATAAAACTTTCTGTTTAATATCATTTTATATGTGTTTTATTTTCATTTACATTGCTGTCATTGTGCATATTGTTTCCCTTGGTTCTGCTCATGTTTCTTTTATCAGGTCAAATTGGTCTTCCCATGGCTTCTCTGTATTAAACAGTCATCATTTCTTACAGCACATTTATATTCTCTTACTACAATATATTTAGCCATTCCCCAATCAATGTGCATCTAATTTGTTTCCAGGTCTTTGGTACCACAAAAAGTGTTACTGCGAAGATTTGGTGCATTTGGGGCTCTAACTTCTATCATTGACTCTGGATCAAGGAGGGAAAGGGAAAGAAATATAAGTCAAGGAGTGGAATCTCTAAGTTTAAGGCTATGTACATTTTAGCCACTTTTTTTGCTCAATGCCAAATTGATTTCCAGAAGACTTGACCAAATTTACAGATCTAGCAACTTGGCATTATGATGTCTGTCTTTCTGTAGCCCCTTGAACATTGATGATTACTTCTTTTGTCATCTTTGATTAGTGTGAGGTGAAAATGTCAAGGCTTTTTCATGTGTATTTTTCTTATTTGTGATTTGGAATAATTTTTCACATGACTATTAATAGTTTGTAATTATTTTGAGAACTCTTTGTTCATATCCTTTGGCCACTTATCTAACTGAAAATGGCCTTTGGACTTCAATTTCAAATAGGTGTTTATATAATAGATGGTTAGGTGATGCAGTGTGCCTGGAGTCAAGAAGACCCAAATTCAGATCTATTTTTTTTTAAACCTTTACCAATACTATTTGTTGGTTCCAAGATAGAAGAGCGGTAAGGGCTCAGCCATGGTGGAGGGGGGCGGGGATAGGGGTGTGTGTATAAGTGACTTGCCCAGGGTCATAGAACTAGGAAGTGTCTGGGGTAAGATTTGAATCTAGGACCTCCCCTTTCCTGGCCTGGCTCTCAATCCACTGAGCAATGCAGCTGCCCCACAAATTCAGGTCTAGACTCAAACACTTTCCAATTGTATTACCTTGAGTGAATCACTTTACCTCTGTCTGGATGATAATAATAGCACCTAACTCCCAAGGTTGTTATGAGGATCAAAGGAGATTATATCAAGCATTTTGCAAAACTAAAAACTTGGACATCAGATCTTTAATTAAACGTATCTGATCAAAAAAATTTTCCAATTGAGTATATCCCTTCTTATCCCTTATTCTTGCATTTTGTTCCTAAAATAGCTTTTCAATTTCATATAAGCAATTGCTTCTGACTCTTACTTGAAGAATTCACCCTCTCTTTAATGTTATGAAAGTCTATGGAGGATCTGATTATCTTCTAATTTTTTAAGGTATGAACTTTAATATTTAGGTCATGTATTCATGTTGATTTGATGATGGTATATGATACAACATATTCCATTTTGCTTTCCAGTTTCCCTCCCAGTAATTTTTGTCAAATAAAGAGTTCTTCGATAAGTAATTCCTTTAAGCTTTGTTGAACACCAAATTATTACATCCAATTATTTTTTATTCTTCCTTGTCTGGTCTGCTCCAATGACCTACTTTTCTATTTTTAACAAGTAAGAGATGATTTTAATGATTTTTATAATATAGTTTGAGGTCTGGAAGTGCTATTCCATTCATTCCTACATTTTTTTCATATTCTATAACCTAACTTTAGTTGTATTGTCATTTTTATTATAGTGGCATAGCTCAGCCACAAGCACTGAATATCCTCCAGTTATAAAGTTGTTCTTTCTTTAAGGAGTGGTTCTAACAAACTGTATCTATGCAGGTACTAAGTGTGCTTTGGGAGAATGATACCAAGGTATTTTATGCATTTGTAGCTATTTTGAATGAGTTCCCCTTTTATTATTGTCTCCTGGATTTTGTTGCTATATTTTTTTTGTGGATTTATTTTGGTGTCTACAGCTTTACTGATGAGATTTATTTTTCTTTCTTTTCTTTTCTTTTTTTTTTTAAACCCTTGTACTTTGGTGTATTGTCTCATAGATGGAAGATTGGTAAGGGTGGGCAATGGGGGTCAAGTGACTTGCCCAGGGTCACACAGCTGGGAAGTGACTGAGGCCGGGTTTGAACCTAGGACCTCCTGTCTCTAGGCCTGACTCTCACTCCACTGAGCTACCCAGCTGCCCCTGATGATGAGATTTATTTTTAATATATTTACTGAATTATTCCTGTATTTGGGTTTAGAATTAGAACCTCAGATCAGTCCCTTAGTTTCTATACTGTTCCTTTATACTTCACCCAAACACTGTCTTCCCATCATAAAATACATAGGAAAGTGAGATAATGGGAGAGATGAGATTTGCCTTATTCAAGAACTAAAAGCAGATTATGTTGGTTATATCCATAGACTAGTATGTGACTCATCCACCCTCACCAGAGGATGGGGAGGAGCTTATGGTCTAGATGGACCACATCCTCATTGGGTATTCACCAATTAAGAGATATCTTGGAATGTCCAAGGAGGGGCTGAAAAATAAGCTTCCAAATTATATTTGTGGACTTGGGAGAGAGAACTTCAACTATTGAGAGAATCATAGACCATTAATTTACTGGTTAATGCTAGCCTAAATAATAAATTGATATTCTTACCCAGAAGTCAATCTCCCTGAACTTTTAATTGTCACAGAGAAACTACTGGCTCAGCTTCTTAGCTGATTCCCTAGGCTTTTCTGAGTAAACAATCAGGCTATTTGCAGATAGGTATAGTTTTACAACCTCTTTGCCTAGTTATGTTTTTAATTTATTCCTCTTGTCTAGAACTATATCAAATAATGGTAGGAAAAGGGAGCATTCTTACCTTACACTGGTATTTTGCAAAAAGCACTCAGAGAGGCCTAGTACCTCTAATATCAGGACCTGTTAAGTCCTTTTCAGGGCTGCTTTTTTCCTTTGTTTTCTACCTGCCACCCAGCTCTCACCTCTGTTTCCAAGAAGCTGTAGCACATTCAGGGGCCACATTCTGGCAAACCATTTCAGCCAGCGGACTAAACCAGGTTAAGGGTAACTGATGGGTGTTGTGAGGAAGATTAGATTAGGTATTGATTAGGAAGTACATAGCAGGAAGGAGCTGGAGCTGGGAATTCTAGGTTGGAATGAAGGAGCAGGAAGAGGTGACTTGGCCCTGAGTGAGGACTCCATTAGTGGTGGGCAAAAACTGTTGCCAGCCTGGGAGACCTCAGAGCAAAGGACACCCTGCTTTCTGATTTTGCCTGGGATCCTGTGTGGTGTGGCATCTAGCAAAAAAGACAAGTTCTACAGTGCCAAAGGAAGAAGGTGAAGTTTGAAATCTGGTGGACAGTGCTACAAGCAAAACCTTCTCTACTTGGTTCCTGAGACAACCTTAGCTCCTGGCATCCAGAGATCATCAGTGGATTGTAGTGAGAATCACAAAGCCACAAAGCCCCAGCTGTACTCAAGCCTGGCAGGTTCCAGGTTTGAGGCAGAAACCCAGAGACTCCATTTATAGCTTCTTGGGCCCTGTTAGTTTAGATTACTTAGATAAGAGTAGAATAAGTCCTCCCATTGCCTTGTGGTTTTATCCTTTAGATTTTAAGTATAGAAATCCTTTCCCATCTTATAGTCAAACATAATTAAAGCTGTTAAGTCCCTTTTACCTTGTTAGCCTGTTACTATACTCTGGCCTAGTGGAAGCTGAGTGACAGTTAAGATCAACTGCCATTCCTGTGGGAATCCAGTAAACCCTAGTCTTTCTACCCTGGTCCAGTCTCTCATAAATTCCAGAGTGTGTTCCCACAAATCACTTAGTTATTATAATATCCCTGGTGACCCTATTACCTTACTTATATTTCCCACATGCCTCAAACATGGCAGTGAGTTAGGGGCGGTGGCGGGGGGGGGGAGGGGAGAATGGTGTCTTCCCAGGCATGTGAAGACATCACCCTACTGAAGGGGCAGATGAAAATTGTTCCAATGGCCATGAAGGCAATAGAAGCTGGTGCTGCAGAGTGCTTAGAATTTGGTCAGACATCAAAGATGTCAGGATCATCCACTGCATCCTGAGTCATTATCAGTGGTCTTGGCTTTTGTCTTGCTACTGGAGTAAGTCATTTAAGACTCTGGAAAAGAGAGTGAGGCTGATGATTTTGTGCAACTCTGCCTCACTTAAATCCAATTTATGTTTGAGTCAAAAGATCACCCCATGATATCATTTTGGTCCTTGTGAAGTACAAAGAACCACCACTACCATTTTGCATATAATCCTACCTTTTGGGTTTAGATATTTTTTAATCCTATTTTAAAAAATATTCTTCTATGTCGATGATGGCAAACCTATGAGATATGTATAGCCATTTTCAATGAAACGCAGCTGCATGTGGCCACATACAAAGAAATATGGGGCCACATACCGAGGATGAAATATTTGCTGTAGTGTAGTGTAGACACTCTGTGCACTATAGATGACAATTCTACCGATATTAAGTTACCTATTTTGGTCTATTAAATACAGTTATATATTACAATAATACATTTTTATTATTTAAACTATAAATATCATGAAATTATGGTGTTTTTCTCGAAGTGACACATCACCCAAGTTATGCTCGGTTTTTTGGCAAATTTTGACACACCAAGCTCAAAAGGATGCCCATCACTGTTCTATGTCTATACATTGTCAAGTTCTTTTAGTTTAAGGGAGGGGACTTTGAGGTCTTTAGACTATTGAGAGAATCATAGACCATTAAATTACTGGTTAATGCTAGCCTAAATAAATAATAAGTTGATATTCTTACCCAAAATGTCATCATGGAAGATGAGAAGAGATTTTTAATTGTAAAAGATGTGGTGATCCTAAAGGTGATTCCTCTATGAGGTAATAAAACCTTTAATAAATCAGAAAAAAGGAAACCGTTTAGAAAAACTCTTAAGAGTCTTTTCACTTAATCCAAGAAACAAAGCATGGAGATAGTGAGAGATGATTTATAAGAAATAAAGGGAGGTGGGGAAGGGGCTCAGTGGATTGAAAGCCAAGCCTAGAGACAAGAGGTGTGGTATTTATATCTAGCCACTCTGGGCAAGTCATTTAACCCCCATTGCCTAGTCCTTATGTTCTTCTGCCTTGGAACCAAGACACAGTATTTACTCTAAGACAGAAGGTAAGTTTTTGTTTTTAAGAAAGGGGTCAGGACTCAAAGAAAGAGAGCAACAGAAGCAGAGCAACAGAGAATTGAAGAGAGACTACTTGGGCCACTCTGGCATTCACTGTGCCATGAAAGAATTGGTGTTACTGAAACCCACTTCCCAATCCAACCACAGATGGCCAAGACATTTACTATTTTTTTTTTTTAAAACTCGTAACTTCTGTGTATTGGCTCCTTGGTGGAAGAGTGGTAAGGGTGGGCAATGGGGATCAAGTGACTTGCCCAGGGTCACACAGCTGGGAAGTGTCTGAGGCCAGATTTGAACCTAGGGCCTCCCATCTCTAGGCCTGACTCTCAATCCACTGAGCTACCCAGATGCCCCCTGTTTGCTATTATTATTAGAATGGACCAAAAAGAAAAAATGAATCTATGAGATAATAAATATTAATATAAAATCAAATGACTAAAAAGATAAAAGAAAATGTAAGATATCATAGCAAAAACAACTAACCTAGAAAAAAAATCAAGGAAAAATAATTTAAGGATCACTGGAATACCTAAATGTTATGACCAAAAAAGAGCCCAGGCATCTTACATCTGTATAGGTACTAAGTATGCTTTAGTTGGTTGACATTTTAAGAAATTATAAAATAAAACTGTTCAGATTTCTTAAGAACCAGAGGGAAAAATGCAAATAGAAAAAAAAATCTATGTCACTTGGTCACTTCTTGAAAGAAACTCCAAAATGAAAACTCCCCAAAACATCATAATCAAAATCCAGAGCTTCCAAGTCAAAGAAAAAATACTGCAAGCACACAGGAAGAAAGAATTCAAGTATTAAAGAGCCACAGTCAGGGTCACACATGACTTAGTACCACCATTAAAAAGAAACAGAGAGGGGGCAGCTGGGTAGCTCAGTGGAGTGAGAGTCAGGCCTAGAGACAGGAGGTCCTAGGTTCAAACCCGGCCTCAGCCACTTCCCAGCTGTGTGACCCTGGGCAAGTCACTTGACCCCCATTGCCCACCCTTACCAATCTTCCACCTATGAGACAATACACCGAAGTACAAGGGTTTAAAAAAAAAAAAAGAAAGAAACAGAGAGTATGGGATATATTCCAGAAAGCAAAAAAATCTAAGCCTTACAACCAAGAAAAATTTATCTTGCACAACTGAGTGTAATCCTTCAGGGGAAAAATGATTTTTAATGAAATAGAGGACTTCCAAGTATTCCTGATAAAAAGACCAGAGCAACATAGAAATTTCAAACTTCAGGAATCAAGAGAAACATAAAAAGGTAAACATGAACAATATGTGAATCATTAGGGACTAAAGATAAACTATATTTTCTAATATAGATTGTGATGATAATGAAACCTATTTAAACAGAACTGAAAGTGATTATATCTTGATGGTCTTTCTCTTTTTTTTAAAAAAATCTCTTACCTTCCATCTTAGAATCAATACTGTGTATCAGTTCCAAGGCAGAACAACAATAAAAGCTAGGCAATGGGGATTAAGTGGCTTGTCCAAGGTCACACAGCTAGGAAGTTTCTGTGGTCATATTTGAACCCAGGACCTCTTATCTCTAGACCTGGCTTTCAATCCCCTTAGCTACCTAGCTGCCCTAGCATACAGGTCCTGTCTCCCCTGTTAGACTATGAGCTACTTGAGACCAGCAACTCTATATATTTCATCTCTGTATCCTCCCAGAGTATCCAGATTACACACAGATATTTGCTAAATGAATAAAGGGCATGAAATAACTGAATTAAAGAAAAGAGGAGGAACTCCATAAGATAGCATCAAAAGGAAAGCTTTCAGGAAAAATCTCTGTACTAAAGACAACCTTAAGTAGAAAAAATCTTGGACTTCATTATTAGAAATTCTGAGTTTTAACTGAGCTCTTCTATTTACATAGTTGTATGATTATGATCAACTTAAAGAATAAAAAAAAATGTTAGAGCTAGTGGAGGCCTGGGGAGATCATCTAAATCTAAGCCTCTTGACCTCTCTTAAGCCATAATTTCCTCACGTATTAAAGAAAAGAAGAAAAATACTTGGACTCCTTGTTTTATAGTGTAATCTGTAAAATAAATGGTTTGCCTGAATGATCACTAAGATGATGAATCTTCACTAATAAGCCAGGAAATGGTGAATTTTCTTTCTAATATGCACTGCCACTATGAAGGAGGAGATGGAAGGACAAAGACAGGCAGAAAGAAGCCCTGAACTGACCTCAAAGCCCTTCATAGTTCCATCTTTCTGCCATGGAGCCGCATTTCCCTTCATTCTTCTGACTTTAAATATTCTAATGAGCCTTGTCTAGAAAGTGTAATAAAACTCCTTATAAAAATAACACAACTAAGGAAAAGATTCAGGAGTTTCAGAGAATCAGAAAAAAATCAGTAAGAAATGTGTGGAGTGGAATTCGGAGGGGGGATGGGGCTGTGACATTTATAGTCTTGAGCTCATGATTTTCAACATTGCATACCCCTAAAGAACCCCAAGATCAAGAAAAACCCATGACTATCATGGGATTCCCAGCCTAGGACAAAAAAGATATTTTTGAAACTCACTGTACTTTCCCTCCTTCAGCTTATCTTATAGTTTTGGCTTTCTTCCAAGGGTACAGATAAACTCTTCTCAAGACTTTAGAAAATAGGTAAGGAAAACTAAAAGTTTTATGGGGTGGAGGGATGGGACAGCTCTTCTCCAAGGAATAGTAATACTAAGGGGTCTTGAAAATTGGGGTTACAAGCCAAATGCTACTCTGAGAATTATACACTGAATCTCATCCCACACAATCCTCCCTCTTTTAATTTCAGAGTTGTGTAATTCTCACCTGCCTCAGTTTCCCCTATATGCAACAATGACTAATAACATTGATTGAGCATAATTGGACATTCTGACATTCTTCATCTTAATAAATCATCTTCATCTGGACTCTGCTCCTTCTGTTCCAGGTTACTTAAGGAATCTCAGTTCTTTTGCAAAACAAACATTTTATCAAATAAATCCTTCTACCTCAGGTTCTATAGAAGATCCAGAAATTCCTGGGTCCTAATTTTTAGTCTAAAGTTTAGCTTCTCTTAACTACTTCTATATCCATGGAATCTCAATTAAAGATCATCAAAAATTTCACTTGTCTAAAGCTATCACTTAATCAACTTTAATTTAACTTTCTTCTACTAGTCAACTTGCTTGTTTGGAAAATGGAAACTTTCCATCTTTATTTCCTTTTGCTCTTTATGATTTTCTTTCCCAGTTTCCCACAAAAACTTTACAGGGTTCAAATTATAATCTGATATCAGAACTAAGTCATCTTTCTCTAACAAGATGGCCTCATTCTTCAACATCCTTGAGTCTTCTGTCTCTGTGTGAGAATCTTCTGCTCTGTTGTTTGGAACAATTTTCTTTCAAGGGGTCTGTTTTTCCATAGCTATGACAGATAGCCTCTGGAGGCCTTCCAAACTGATTGCTCCATCCTTCCTTCCTAGGAGTCTGTCCATTCTTAATCTGAGTTTTCTGGAAAAGCCCCTTTAAGGGATTATTCACCCAATCTTCCATTTTCTGGAGTTTTCTACTACTATCTGGCCAGGGATTAGCAGTTACATCTAGGCCAGAATTCAAAGAGTCAGTGGAGGTTTCATCTTTCTCCTATTTGACTTCATAAACCTCATTCTGGTTCAGGGGCACATCTGTTCTTATGCACTGAACAATATTCTCTTCAGGATCTGGAGTGTTCTGTTCTTGAGGGGAGCATTCCTGCTCATTCTCTCTACTTCTCAGCAAGAGTAGATATTATGCTCTCTAATTTAGGGCATCTCCTTTTAATATGCCCCTCCTCACCACACTTGTAGCATATTAAGGAAACTCTTGCTTTCTCTGGGGACTTTCCTGTCCTTTCATCTCTTTCTTTCGGAAGAGCATATCTCTTCTGAGTTGCTCTTCTTTCCTGGCTTCCTCTTTCTCTGTAGGTCTAAATCTGGCATATCCATTCTGTATCACCTCTCTGATAGCTCCAATGAAGGTTCTGGCTCTGTTTCTGTCTTCCTCTTCTCTCTTGGCATATACCATCTGAGCTTGCTGAAGTAATTCGTCAAGAGGTTTCATCATCCATTCTT
The DNA here is from genome assembly GCF_016433145.1 of Gracilinanus agilis. NCBI lineage: Eukaryota > Metazoa > Chordata > Mammalia > Didelphimorphia > Didelphidae > Gracilinanus > Gracilinanus agilis. Next base: position 702,928,696 of record NC_058130.1, read on the forward strand.
CTGTCTTATTAAGTTTCTTCCATATATTTAGCCATGAATTGTTGACAAAATAGCTCTTGAAGAGATTTTGTCCACCAAGGCTCAGTCAGGACCATTCCAGAATACTTGCTAAATGCCTCTCTTAATCTATTTTTGAACTCAGTTGGAGTCTCATCCTTTCTCTACTTGGTCTCATAATTTTTATCCATATTCTTACTTTGAGGTACTGCTGTCCTTATCCCTTGGATAATCATCTTTCTAAGATATCTTATATTCATTTGATGGGTAAGCTCATTGTTATCCCAGTTGGGATCTCTTATAGGGCATTTTGCCTTACCAGTAGGAGCTCCTTCCTCCTGTAGGTGTTCATGGTCCCATGCTCTTATAGCTTTTCTTCTAATCTAATCTCTTTCTTCCTCAGTGAATAATTGCTTCAAAATTGCCATCATCTCTGGCTATAAATATAAATTTAGCTTTAAAAATTGATCAGCTTGATCAGCAAAACACACAGGGTCTTCTAACAGAACTTTCATGTCTCTTTTAAAGTTATGAACCTCGGAGGCACTAAGAGGGGTACTGACATATCCTAGCCTCTATCCTACTGGTACTTCTCTGAATGGATACTGCTTGGCATGTCCCCCAAAAGGGAAATTCATCTGGCCATCCAATAACCTCTTAACTTTTCTGTTCACAAGTTCATAAAGGTCTGGCAGAGGAATAGCTGCTGCCTCTGCTTCTGCTTTGGGTTTTGGCAGTTGGGGAGCTGAAGGAACTATAGGTGCCACAGGAGCCACTGGTACTGGTTCTGGCTCTATTTGGGGTGCCTATCCCGGCACAGGAGGAACAGGAGGAGCAGGTGGTGAAACCGCAGATCCCACTGCTCTATTTTCTTCCTCTCTTTCTCTCATCACCAAAGTTTCTACATCTGGCCACCATGATGTGGCATATGCTATCTCCTCATCATTTAAAAATTTTCTCCTGTCAACAGTCTTATTTAGATTATCACATACTGTATAATCATTGGATCCAAGTTTTGGCCATAGGGTATGGGTCTGTATGTCAGTCTCTAGACCCGGCCACTGAAAATAGCAAAATTCAATGAGAGTTCCTGGGTCAAAGTGTTCGTATCTAGGGGAATTTTTCCAAGTTTTCAAGTTAGCCCCCTAAGGACTATCCCTAGGAATTCTGTTTACTTCTAGATTGTATGAATCAATGTCCTCTAGTGTGGACTTCCTCTGGGCTGATGCTTTATGCCCCATGTTTCTGTCTTGAAATTTTTAATCTTGCTTTGTTTTCAGGCCCAGCTTAACTTTGGCCTACTGCCTAGAACTGCCCTATCTCTTTGACATTTTTTTTTTCACCACTTGTCTTCAAAAATAAAAAGGGGTGTTATTTTTCAGTTGTCCGGCTTCTAACCTACCTCCACTTGCTCGTTGCATAGGACTTCTTCCCAGGCACCTCAGAATGAAGAGGCCCTGTGTTTATACAAAGCTTACCTCTGCAGCACCTGCTACCTTGCTGATTCATTCAGATCCAGCAATTATTGATCTCTACCTGCTGCTATTTCAGCTCAAATCAATACTCCTTTCTGAATCATAACCTTATTAATCAGCTCAGGTGCAGCTTTAAGCTGATTTGTATCTTTACAGGAAACTGGAGACTACTTCTGTTTTCCACCCTGAAAACTGCTCTTTGGCGAGACCATATACAGGCCTCTGACAAGATCTCCAGCTCAGATTACCTAATCATACTTGCTGAATCTTTCTACCTGGCATTCAAAGCCGAAGGATTTTCCCCTTTATTGGTCTGAAAGCACAACTTTTATTCCCTTAACCCACCTAGCCTTATCATTCCACTTTCATCTCAAACTTCCCTAATTAGAAATTCCCTTTTCTCCTGACTTGTCTCTTTAAGTTATCCCTTTTTCTTAAAGTCCCACACATACACAAGCACTGCACTGCTTTTTACTCAGCTGCTTTTCTCAGACCTTCATTAAAACAAGCTTAAAGAAAGTGGGACATGCCTTCCCACTCTCTCTAATACTTACACAAATGAATGGTTTCCATGTATGTTGGCTCCAATCTTTTCTCTTGCATCTATCAGTCCCTATCTGCTCTCTTGCTCAGCATTTTTTAGAAGCATACGGAAGGACTCAGATTTGCCCAGATTTGGGTAAACTGAGGCACTTCTATTATTCTAGAACACTAGACCAAGCCCCAATCTGTGTGGAGTGGAATTCCAGGTGGGGCATGACATTTACAGTCTTGAGGGCATGACTTTCAACATTACATACACCTAAAGACTCCCATGATCAAGAAAAACCCATGACTATCATGAGATTCCCGGTCTAGGACAAAAAAAGATACTTTTGAAACTCACTGTACTTTCCCTCCTTCAGCTTATCTTATAGTTTTGCTTTCTTCCCAGGGGACAGATAAACGCTTCTCAAGGCTTTTGAAAATAGGTAAGGAAAACTAAAAGTTTTATGGGGTGGGGGGATGGGACAGCTCTTCTCCAAGGAATAGTAATACTAGTAATACTACTAATAATAGTAATACTAAGGGGCCTTGAAAATTGGGGTTACAAGCCAGTTACTACTCTGAGAATTACACAATGAATCTCATCCCACAGAGAAAGAACCTCAGAGAACATTTTCTCCAGGCTGTACCTGAATAGGAACCATCAGATACATGCACATTATCTCCAACAAGCAGGCCTCTAACTTCCTCTTGGAAACCTTGAGTAAAGCTCACCACCAATGAGGCACTGTATTCCACTTTTTGAAGGCCCTCACCATTCGGAAATTTTTCCTTGAACTCAAATTTGTACTTCCAACTACTTGCTCACAATTCTGCCCTCTACAGCCAAGAAGAACAAATCTTGGAGAAAGCTGAGGGAAAGTGGTAGCTATGAAGTAGAAGACACTTCAAAATCCTTCAGTAGGTTCTGAACACTCCTTTTTAACTGTTAATTTTTTACAGTTAAAGGGGGAAGGGGGAAATTAGCTCTGCTTCATCTTTATGTGCTACAACTGGCAACAGAAATCTAGCAAAATATTTAAAACTGAATAATTACATGACAGGTTAAAAATTTCATCTTTAACAATAACAATTTTAAATGTGAATATTTTCTCCCCAACAAAGTTGTTTCAGTTCCATACAGATAGGACAGAGAAATGGTGCTTTATTGATCTGGTCTTAAACATATTCTGAACATAGTCCTGAGTTGTGAAGAACCTTACTGCCCTTAACACAGATTCAACATGCTAACACTTTCCCTTTAATCATTGTCTTATAAGGACTACTAATCATTTCTCGAACTTGATACACATATCTCTCATTCTTTTTTCCCCCTTTCATCCTGGAGAAATAAACTTTATTAGGCCCCAGGGGAGGATAATCATGAGTCAGAGGTATTGGTTCCTTCTATTTCCTGGGAATATATTAGATCATATATAATATATTCCTTCCTAGTAAAGAAGGAAGCCATAGACTATTCCCCATAATTAGAATGAACTCCCTTCTTATCCTTCTTTACTTCTTTGAATCCTTGTCTTTCTTAAAGGTTTGATTAGGGTGCCTTAATGAAACCTTCCTCAATTCCTGTCCTTTTTAAGTGGCTAGTATCTCTTGTACTGTGTGCACGTTGTATGTCTTCACCCTAACAGCTGAATGTTTATCTCCTTGGTTATTTAGCCAATACCTTGTTCATTCCAGATATTAATAAATGCCTGTTGAATTGAAGGTCTCATCAACTATCATAGATTCAATTATTATCTCTATGCAAATGACTCTCAGCTCTACACATCTAGTCCTAATGTTTTTACAAAGGTCTAGTCTTGAGTCAGTAACTACCTACCTATTGGACATTTCCAATTATATGTTCCTTAGGCATCTCAAACTCAACATTTCCCAAACAGGTCTCAATTATCTTTCCCCTCAAACCCATCTCACATATTAAGCATTCCTATTTCTGTTGAGGATATCCTCATTCTTCCAAACATCCAGGTCTAAAAACCAGTAACAATTTTTTCCTATTAATTGCCACGCCCTATTAATTCTACATCCTTAAAATCTACTAAATTCATTCCCTTCTGAAATGAATATTCACTGGATGACAACTAGTGAAAAAATATATTGAATAAAAGTGAAGTGATACCAAAGGCTCTTCCATATATGTTGTATCCATATAATTGACTCTCTTGTAGGTATGCTCTGCTTTTGAATGTGTAAGCTCCAATTAAAAGCATTTCTACATTCATAATATATCATTTTCTCTCAAGTATGAATTTTCTGATGCTTAGTAAGTTGTGAGCTCTGACTAAAGGCTTTTCCACACTCCTGACAAGTATAAGGTTTTTCTCCAGAATGAATTTTCTCATGTTGAATAAGGGATGAACTCCTACTAAAGGCTTTCCGACATTCATTACATTCATAGAGTTTTTCTCCAGTGTGAATTCTCTGATGTACAGTTAGTTGTGAACTCTGACTAAAACCTTTCCCACATTCAACACATTCATAAGGTTTCTCTTCCATGTGAACACTTTGATGCTGAATAAGGTGGGAACTCTGAGTGAAAGCTCTCTCACAAACATTACATTTATAGGGTTTCTCTCCAGTATGAGTTCTCTGATGACGAATAAGTTGTGAATTCACACTGAAGGCTTTACCACACTCATCACAACCAAAGGGTTTTTCTCCAGTATGAGCTCTCTGATGCTGAATAAGTTGTGAGCTCCAACTGAAGTCTTTCCCACATTCATGGCATTTATAAGGTTTCTCTCCATTATGAGCTCTCTGATGTAAAATAAGGTGTGAACTTTGACTAAAAGCTTTACCACATTTGTCACACTCATATGGTTTCTCTCCAGTATGGATTCTCTGATGCTGAATAAGGTGTGAGCTGCAGCTGAAACTCTTCCCACATTCAAGACATTCATACGGTTTCTCTCCAGTATGGATTCTTTGATGTTGAATAAGATTCGCTCTCTGACTGAAAGCCTTATAACATTCATTACATTTATATGGTTTCTCTCCTGTGTGAGTTCTCTGATGTCGAATAAGTTCTGAGTTTAGATTGAAAGCATTACCACATTCATTACATTTATATGGTTTCTCTCCAGTATGAGTCCTCTGATGCCGAATAAGTCGTGAGTTCAGACTAAAGGCTTTCCCACATTCATCACATCCATAGGGTTTCTCTCCAGTGTGAACACTCTGATGCTGCATAAGTCCTGAGCTACAGACAAATCCTTTCCCACATTCATGACATTCATAGGGTTTCTCTCCAGTATGAATTCTTTGATGTCGAATAAGATTGGAGCTCTGACTGAAGCCTTTCCAACAGTCCTTACATTTATAAGGTTTTTCTCCAGTGTGAATTCTCTGATGTCGAATAAGTTCTGAATTAAGATTAAAGACTTTTCCACATTCATCACAGCCATAAGGTTTCTCTCCAGTGTGAATCCTCTGATGTCGAATAAGATCTGAATTGTATTTGAAAGTTTTACCACAGGTATCACATCCATGGGCTTGCTCTCCCATAATATCAGTTTGGTGTAAAACAAATCCTGGGTTCAGATCAAAGTTTCTCCCAAATTTACCACATCCCTGCTTTTTTTCTCCGATGGAGGTTTTGTTGTGGTTTATACTCACTTTACTGAAACCTTTCTCCTGTGCAAAAGATCTCTCCAGTATCACCTCAGTAGAATTTCCCTGATTACTTTCTAACTTTCCCCCAAATGCACAAACTTCTCCAAAAACAGGTTCCCGAGGAGTATCTTTTAAAGGTATTTCTGAAGTACCTCCAGGTGATTCTACATCTTCTGATATATCCTCTCTTTTATAAGATGTCTTGTTCTCAGTCCCTATCTCAGAATCTGAAACAATAAACAGAAATGTTTTCTGTACTGGAAGAAAGGATATACTAGAAGAAGAATATAATGGTCAAAATTAAGATCTAAGAAAAATAGATGGCTTTAACACCCTAAAAATTGGCTTCAAAAGCTAGAGAGAAAAAGGAAATGGTAACTTAAGGCCTGGGTGAAAGGGAAGAAGGAAGTCTTAGGGAAAATGATCTACACTTAACACAGTGCCTGGCATATTGTAAATAATTACTAAAGGCTTTAATTTATAGTAGGAGCAAAGTGAATAAAAAAGGAGGGCCAGTTGAGAAGGGTCAGAAATTTAGCCAAGGGACAGATGAGCAAGAAGCTCAGTGAGTGAATAAGAAGCAAAAGACACAAAATGGAACTAGACATAGGAAATTTGGAAGGTAGGCAGTAAGCAAATGTTGAGGAGACAAAGAAAGGGATATGCTGAGCAGATAGGTATGAATGATAGACAAGGCACTATACTACCACTGTAGGTAGCAAGAGTTAAACACAAAATATAAAGCTTCTTCTGATTGGTTCCATGGTGCTCATCACCTGGATACTCCTGAAAGATGCTGTGCCAAGTTCCCAATCTAATAAAAAGCTTATGAAGGGAAACTAATGACAAAGCAACCCTTTCCCTAGTCATATTAACCTTCCTCATGTCTCTGACAGTGGAAGCAGTGTTTCCATTTGTGCTCAGTCATTCCCTTCCACTAGGCTAAAGACCTCTTCTTTATCCTGTCTAAAACAATTCACTCCCTTGGATTGCTTCTCCTAAGCTTACAAGAAGATCCATATCTTCCTAAAGAATCCAACACCGTACACTGACCAACATTTGTTTCAATTTTTTTCTTAAGTCTTCTCTATTGAACCTCTCTGATCTGAATTGTGACGTAACATAATGAATAATATATTTCTTACAATCACCAAATACCATTACAATTAAAAGTGGCCCATACCCCTTCATATCTTCCTTTAATTACTCAGTTGCTAGTATACCTAGTACTCTGGGGCTTATTTCTCAGCCACATTTCTGACCTAAGCTTCTTGGATACTGCTTCAAATGATTTAATTCCTACCCCTTTTACCAGTCCATGAGACCTTTTAGAAGCACTTTATCAAGCCACTTTCTCTGAGTGTAGGAGTTCCTGGAAGTTCTAACCTTGGCCCTTCATTCTTCTCACTATGGCATAACCCTAAGTAATATAAATTTTTGTCTTTGGATGGATCCTGTTATTGCTATGCATAAAATATGCCAGTGAATTCATCCTTCAATTCACATCCAGGGAAGTCTATCCTAATTGGATTTCCTGCCTCAAGTCCCTTTTCTTTCTTTCTTTTTTTTTTTAAGTGATTTTTTTAAAACCCTTACCTTCTGTCCTGGAAACAACAATTATCAGTTCCAAGGCAAAAGAACAATAAGGACTAAGCAGTTAGGGTTAAGTGACTTGCCCAGGGTCACACAGGTAGGAAGTTTCAGAGACCAGATTACTGAGTAGTCATTTAAACTTGAACTCTAGGACTAGGGCAATGCCCAGGATCAACTATAAAGGTAGACACATTCCCTTTTTGGTTCATATCTGTGATTTCATCCACCTAAGGAATGCCTAGAGAAGTGGTGTCCACCATCACAGATCAGTAATTATTCTGTAATTTATTGTCCTAGAGCAGTGCTGTCAAATTCAAATAAAAACAAGGGTCACTAAATCAAACGTAAAGATCCCTATGGGTATCATACTGACTTAGAAAACCACACATTAATATTATTTGCGTTTTATAGTATTTTAATTTTATTTATTTCGTTAAACATTTCCAAATCTCATTTTAATCTGGTTTGGTCCTGTTCTCCTCAGGAGTTTTGTGGGACACGTGGTCACATGTATTCGACACTGCTGTCCTAGAGAACTGTCTGGGGCACCAAAGAGGACATGTTGTACCTGGCACATTGTAGAGACTTAATAAATGCTTATTTGATTAGTTGATTTATCTGTCAAGGATCACACAGCTAATATATGTCAGGACTTGAATCTAGATCCTCCTGATTCCAAAGTTAGCTTTCTCTCTATTATATCTTCAGTGTGCACATAGTAGGCACTTACTGTTTTCAAATTCCTTTGCTTGACTTTATAGGTCCTTCACAATCCAATGCCTACCTTTTCAACAGAAATTCAGAATATTTCTCATCATATACTCTATTCTCCTAACAAACTGGATTATTCTCTATTCCACAGACATATCCTAAGGTTTTCCATCTGTCCTTTAGTTCACAATGTTCCCTAGGCTGAAATTGTCTTTCCAACAGTGCTTTACCTGCTGCTCATCCTATCACATCTAAATCCAATGCCACTCCTTTCAGTAAGCCTTTCTTGATTCTTCCAGTCAATAATGGTTGCCTTCCTGCTAGAACTTCACCTATTCCTTTGTTGTGCATCTCTCCTTGCATTCAGAATGCTACATATTATAGCTAGCCATGTACATACCATACTACTACCAGACTGTGAACTTTAGGAGGGTAGGATCTGTGTTTACCCTAAGTTCTGTGTACCTCTGAGTGACTATCATAGAACTCTGTGCATAGCAAAAAATTCAAGCACAAAATGAAGGGTTTGGCATAAATGATTGCTAACTTCCTACCACCTCCAACATTCTGTGATTCAATAGCTAAAATCCATTTTAGTTTAAAGTCATTTCAGGGTACTCTAATGTTATTGTTGTCCAACTCTTCATTATTCTGTAGACCACAGAGCCCACAGAGTTTCCTTAGCAAAGATGCTGGAGTAGTTTGCCATTTCCTTCTCCAGTGTATTAAAAGCAAACCGAGGTTAGTGACTTGCCCAGAATCATACAGAAAGTGTCTGATCAGGTATTCCTGAAATCAGGTCTTCTCTACTCTGGATCCAGCACTCTATCCATTAAGCCACCCAATTGCTTCTAAGTGCCCTAATGTATTGGCCCAAATTTCCTGGAACCTACAGGCTTGGGTCTCTTTGAGATCCAAGAAATTTCCTTGCAGCAAACCAAACAGTCTACCCTTTCCTGGAAATTCTTCATCCTCTATGCTAATATTCTCTACTTGATTCAGCTATTTGATTAGTCAATACCTATCAGCTCCCTATCTGTAACATAAGAGCAGAAAACCCTGAGGACTAATCTAAGTAAGAACTCCCTCCTTCCCCATAAAACCCATTACCTTTAACTGCATCAGTGAGCTGCCCTAGAATAAAAAAAAAAGCATTGTAACCCAGGCATCCTGTGATAAATAGGAGTGATGGAGACCTTAGTGGACTTGGGTGTGCCAAGTCCAAAAAAAAGCTTTCTGAAGAACCATCAGAACCATCACTGAGGCCCCTTTATTCATCAGTCCAGGATCCAAAAACTAGCCACCCAGAGGCCCAGTGACCACACTGCTTATATCCTTCCCTTATTACCTGGATCTTTCATTCTCTCAATTGTTACCAATTTTGTTTTTGGCCTCAAGTGTCCCTTTGTGTGAGTTAAAACATACTGTAATAAAATGCATTCCTGATCTGTGAAATCCCTTCTAAGTCCTCTGAATTCCTATATTTCTCTCATAACTATCTATCCATTTCACAGCATTTGATTTTCTTTTCCCCCTTGATTTTTTTCCAAAACAAGTATGACCATTCTCGCGCTGTGTCTCTGTCTCTGTCTCTGTCTCTGTCTCTCTCTCACCTGTTTTCATGCCTTTCAGGGTGTACTCTCTTTCCTCAGGACCCTGCAGCAGCTCCATGTCCCAGGGCTCTTTTCCTCGCTCCAGCTGAAAAATCAGGTTTGGTTTGGAGACTGGAAATCCTGCTTGTGATAAAGGAAAGGGATGGGTTGCTTCATGCTGTGAGAACTCAGTATTTTCAAAGCTCAATCCTAATTTCCTGGTCTACAAGAGAATGTCAAAAGAAACCATGATGAGAAGACACCAAAGCTAAGTTTTCTGAAGTGACCATATATCTAGGAAGGGCAGGACCAGCAAATGAGGTACAGATGAAAGATAAGAACTACTGGTTCCCATGTGCTCATAGTATAGGAACCTTTCACCAAAGCGCCCATTCCACCAAACCTAAGAATTTATGCTTTGAGAAAAGCCAAACACTTCTTATGGCAGGTAGGGACCAAAGTCAGGAAGAACAGACTTTGAATCTGACTAGAGACATTAATAGCTAGATAACCCTGGGCAAGTCACTTAATCTTGTTTGCCTAAGTTTTTTCAACTATAAAATGAGGAAAATAATAGCACCTATCTCACGGGGTTATTGTGAGGATCAAAACTTTAGCATAGTGCCCAACTCATAGATGGCACTATATTAATGTCTGATCCCTTTCCCCAATGGAAGTTTTTATGAGCTCCCCAAAGAATACAATCTTCTCCTGAAAGCTCAGAGGATAAGAAAATGGGGTCCTCAGGCCTAACTCAGGAAGTTGCCTACTTGCCCCTTTGCAAAGAATAGACTTTTTCCTTGAGCACAGGAAATAAAAACATTTTGGGAAATGATAAGGGTGTGCAGAGACCTGAGTCATGACTTAACAAAGCTCCTCAAAAGACTAGTAATCCCTGACAAAGGGGAAAGCTAAAAAACCCCAGAGGGACAGGGTAGATTCCAGAGAGTAACCTTACCCAGGTAGACCAGGTTCCCATAATTCTCCAGCATGACATCCCTATAAAGAGCCCGCTGAGGGGAGTCCAGGCACATCCACTCCTTCCTTGTGAAATACACAGCCACGTCATCAAACATCACTGTTTCCTGAAACAACACATTCCTGCTTGTCAGCGACAATCCCCAGTCCTCTATAGCAGAGAGACCAGCATACACTGGGGACTTATTCACTGAAGGAAAGAAGAAGAGAACTCTGTGCATGTATAGAGGCAGCACTCACCACTGTTTGATAGGTCTGAGTTAGCAAGGGTAGCTTAGCTGCCTAGAAGCTCCCTGATTTCTCCTGGTCAGGATACCTGTAACCTGCACATCTGTAGCCAGGTGACTACATCTTCTTCTCCAGTGTCCACTATGTTTAAATCTCATGGCTAAAGCCACTTTGCTGTACTCAGTCTACCACTCTGCTGGCTATCTCTTCCTCCTTTCCAATGATATCTGGCTCTGCCACTGCCCTCATATGTACGTGCTTCAAAATACAAATTCACTTGAACCTCCTGGCCTTCTAGTTCCTCCAGTCAAGGAAGGGTTCATCAACTGTGACCTTCACTCTATCTTGGCCAATTCCAAGTGTGAACACTCCTCAGAGCCACCATCCCATTTTACTATTCTACCTTGAGGCTCTCAAACCCTGAAACTTTCCCTTATGACTAGAGTTCTAAGGTTTCCCTTTCTCCCTTTAAAACTGTTACAATGGGGCAGCTAGGTGGCACAGTGAATAAAATACTAGGCTTGAAGTTCTCGAAGATCTGAGTTCAAAGGGAGGGCCTCATCCCTTACTAGCTATGTTTGCCTCTGGGCAGGTCACTTAATCTTGTTTGCCCCATCCCATCCCTACCCCCAGGCCCCCAAAAAACTGTTCCAGAGATAAGTAAAACACAATCACCCAGAAGCATTTATTAAGTACTTTCCATGGGCTAGCCACAGTGCCTGACTACAAATACAAAACCAATACAGTTCCTGCCCTCAAGAAGTTTACATTCTTAATATGAACCTATTCACAGATAAGTAGATACAGGATATATACAAATGATTTTGCAGAGAGAGAGACAAAGGTGCTAGCTTATGGAGGATTTAGATCTCCTAGAAGAGCCAGTCCTTGAGATGAATTTTGAAGAGAACTGGAGATTAGAAGAGACAGAAATGAGGAAGGAGAACAGTACACATCTTGAGAGGACAACTGTAGAAAAGGTACAAGCAGGAGGTAGAATGTCACACTCAAGAAAGATCAAATAGACTGATTTGACTAGAATGGCAATCAGCTTGGAAAAGATTGTGAAGGTTTTATTGACAAATAGAAAAGTTTATATGTTATTCCAGAAGTCATGGGGAGCCACCAAAGCTTCTTGAGCAGGGGCATAACACTGTCAGCCCTAATATCAGTTGGGGAGAAGAATGCAAGAACAAGCCATGGAAATATGAAAGGCCTCCCATCATGGATGACACCTAAGTTAAGCTTTGGAAGAAGCTAAGGATTCTAAGAGATAAAGGTGAAAAAGAAGTATATTCCTAAGAGGCAGGACAAGAAAAGGAGGTGAGAGATAAAGGGTCAGGTTTGGAGAATAGCAAAAAGATGACTGGCTGGAATACAGAGTGCCTGGCTAGAGCAAGATTTTAAAATGCTTTAACTGCAAAACTGAGAAGTTTGTAGTTTATCCTAGAAACAATTTTATCCTAGAAAAGTCACTGAAAATGCTTGAGCAGTGGAGTATCTCTGTCATACTAAGAAACATTTGAGGTTCCTTCTAAGATTTATAATTATGTATTAGACAATGTGATAAACTTATATTCACTAATTTGTTTTAAATCTATCTTTCCAAGTTGGCTAGAGATGATTCTTTTACACTAACTCTATGTTACTGTCAAACTAGTTTATTCCCTATTCTTGGCATCCCATCTCCTGTCTCTGAGGCTTCACATAGACCCTCTGGTACCCTTTCCCTCCTCACTTCAACCTTTTAGAATCCCAGCCTTCTACTTGGCCTCATCCTAGGTGCTACCCACTGTGAAAAGTCCTTCCTGATCCCTATATTTAAGAATACTCTCTCTCTCCTCTAGATGTGTCCCCACTCCCGCCCCAACCCCCCAAGTAGAATGTAAGTTCCTTGAGGACAGGAACTATCTTCTTTTTTTTTCTCCTTACACTATATTCCCATCCCTTAATCAGTGATACATTATAGGCACTTCATTGGTACTTGCTGGATAGGAATATAAAATCAATGTTGAGGGTGAATCTTAGTTTTATAAGTGGCTCAGTGGGTTGGGTCCTGGACTTGGAGTCAGTTTAAATCCAGCCCGTGTGGCTCTGATCAAGCATTTTAACCATTGTTTGTCTCAGTTTCGTCATCTGTAAAATGGGGCTAATAATACTATGCTATGAAAGGAGAGAGCAGGGTAAGGATTATAACACTGTTTGACTTCAGGTAAAAGTCAGAGGTCATGCAGTTCCAATTGCACTTCACAGCCAGACTCAGGAATAATCAGCTGGGGTTCACATCAGTTATAAGGAGATCACATCAGTTATAAGGAGATTCAGCTATGCTAAAAACCGTCATCTTCAAACTTTTAGAACCTCCATCTGTATATCTTGTGGTTTTCCTCTTGACCAGTGGATTACCAACAAACTGTCTCCTAACTCATCCTGGTATAAAAACCAATTGTTAGAAATCATTGCTGTACAGCTAATGGAATATGTGCAGAAAAAGGGTTAACCTGAATAGGCTTTTTGTTTTGCAGGAGCTAGGGAGTCAGGAAAAGGGTTAACTTTGCAAGGAGTTAAATTTCTACTGAAAGGAGTTCGACTATGACAAATCTCAGTTCTAAATTGTTTCTTTCCCACTCTAGTGGTCACGGACTACTTGGAAGTCAGAGATTTTCAAACTGTAGCTTCCAAATGTAGCAATACACACAGAATCTGAACAGTTTTCTAAGTTTAGCGCAGTTAAGGATTAAGAGAAGTTTCTTTCAGAACAGAGGGGGAGTAGGGGGCAATGGAGGGGAAGACCCCACAGAGGCTAGAAGGGAGATTTTCTCCTGAAGGGGGTTTCTGCTGGAGTAGGGTGGGAGCATCAGAGGAAGCCAAGAAGACAGATGAGACAGGCATAGAGGCAAGGAGGTAGGAGAGACAGTGATCCAGCCACAGGACCAGGTGTGGGGTAGGGAGGGAGATTCTCCTTCCTCAAGCATCCCTGAGAAGGGGAAAGTTGGGGACAAGAGTGGCTCTGACTGAATGTTCAGATTCTTGGGGCCAAAGCCATGGACCTTTCCCAGAAAGGTCATGGGGCAGAGTCACTGCAGGAGGAGAGGGGGAACTCACCCATTGATGTTGTGATGGTTGCTGAAGCCTGGAACTAAGGAGGGGAGAGAGAAGGGGAAAGTTCTGTACTTTGCTGATTGAGCCAGGCAAGAGAGAGAAGGAGTTTCAGAGAGCCTGGCAGGGGGAAGGGAAAGGAGAGAAAAAGTGACTCCGACTGCTGTGGGCTGGGGCTGTGGCCTTGAAAAGTCAGGGCAGAGTCACCAAATGCAAGAGAGAGAGAGAGAGAGAGAGAGAGAGA
>NC_058130.1:702947760-702965500 GCF_016433145.1 Gracilinanus agilis
GAGAGAGAGAGAGAGAGAGAGAGAGAGAGAGAGAGAGAGAGGGAGAGAGAGAGAGAGGGAGAGAGAGGGAGAGAGGATTGTTTGGGGAGGGGGAGGCAGCAAAAGAATCACCACTGTCATAAATCAAATATTCGGGCTTTTCAGAAATTACTCATGACAAAAACATATGCCCATAATACAGTAAAATGTAAGCTCCTTGTAGACAAGATCTATTTTTTAAGTTTTTTCATCTTTCCTTCCCTTGCATCTGTTTCAGTGCCTTTCACTTATGTCTTAAATGTTTGTTGGATTAGATTGGAACAATGTATCTTTCCAAACAGAAGAGTTAACAGTTACAAGAGACCAAAGAGATAAATATGTAGTATAGATTTAGAGTTAGAAGGGATCGCAGAGATCATCTAATTTAACTCCCCATTTTATAGTTAGTTGAAAAGGAGGATCTTGCCTTCACACAGACAATAGATATATCACAGCACTAAAGTTTGAAACCAGGTTCTGTGACTCCAAATCTAGCACTCATCAGGTTCACTATGCCCTTTGTCATCTATAACACTCTGTGAATAGGTTTGGTGTTCTGTTAGCTTCTTGGTTACTCTTTCTCTTGGTTATTCTTTCTCAAGGAGCTCAGTAGTACCTCTTTCCCTCCACTATTGTCCTTGATCTCACACACACTGATTCAGTCTCCTTGAACATCTTGATCTCTTGGATAATGGAACTCAACTACTGTAACAACATCTTTGACATCCACTGGTAACTGTGCCATCTCTATGTTCTCAAACTCTACATTCCTCCTTTTTGATCATAATCTCTTATCCTTCCATCTATTCCTGTTTCTGTCCTCCTCGATCTATTATTTTACAATCTTCGCCATAACCTCCAGTCCTTCCACTCTTTTCTACCTTATCAATCTATCATCTCTTTTCTGACTTTATTTTTCTCACCTCAAAGCCCTGAACCTACAGTTGGCTTGTTCAATTGTACAATTCCCTCCAAACCTGGGTTCCTTAGCCCTTATCCTACCCCAACTATTCATATACCCTGTTGAGCCTCAAAACTGGTTTGTCCCCCTTACCATCCCATCTGAATCAATTAGATGGCACAATGGACAGAGATTGGGTCTGGATTCAGGGCGACCTGACTTCAAATCCAGTTGTAGACTTACTATCTGTGTGACCCCAGGCCAGTCACTTAATCTCTGTCCCTCAGTTCCCTCAACTGTAAAATGGGAACATTAATAACACCTACTTTACAGGATTGTTGTGAGAGTCAAATGAAATATATTTTGTAAAGCACTTAGCACAATTATAGTAAGCTCTGTATAAATGCTTATTCTCTTCCACCACCATTCCCATTTCTTTTCTTGCTCTTATCTCATGGAGGAAATTACACAAACTGGGCTGACTGAATCCACTACAAATCCATATTATGTATTCTCAAAAGGGCCCTCACAGCTCTAAGGCAGTAATCTTTATATCTTTCCATGGGGCAACTAGGTGGTGCAATAGGTTTGAGTGCTGGGCCTAGAGTCAAGAAGAATGGAGTTCAAATTCAGACTCAGACATTTACTATGTGACCCTGCATAAGTCACTTAACTTCAGTTTGTCTCAGTTTCCTCATCTATAAAATGGGATAAGGACAGCTAAGTAGCAGAGTTGCTAGAATCAGAGTACCAGGCCTAGAGTCAGGAAGACCTGAGTTTAAATCTGGCCTCAGATACTTTCTAGCTATGTAACCCTGGGCAAGTCACATAACCCCAGTTGCCTAGTCCTTGCTATTTTTCTGTTAGAATTGATAACTAAGATAGAAGGTAAAGTTCTTTTAATTAATTAATTTTTAATAGGATAATAATAGCACCTACCTCCCAGGTGTTGTAAGGCTCAAATGAGATAAACATTTCTCTCAAGAGCCTGGCATAACAGAAATGTTAGTGATTATTATTATGAGTGATTCTCTAGCACGCTCCCTTCATAGCTGTTTCATGAAACTTGTGAATATTTCACATTTTCTTTCTTCAACCTTCCTATACCTCTCTCAGCTCCTTTTTCCTTTTAGCAGATGACCTTGTCTCTTACTTTATTGAGGAAACTGATGCCAACTCCCTTATTCTTCCTAGTTCTATACTTACAAATCTTCATCTTTCTTTGTCTCTTTTGATCTGGGAAGAGGTGACTGTCTCATCGAATGTGAACCTCTCTGTAATGTAATGTAATGCAATGTAAATAAAAATTCTTTGAGAGCACAGCCTGTTCTTACTCCTAGCATTTAGACAGAGCTTGGCATATAGTGGGTACTTAATGAAAGCTGGTTGACTTTGCTTGTGCTCTTCTTTCTTTTAAGAGCTTTCTTCCCCAGCAATCATTCCCCTCTCTGCTCTTTCATCTCTCTCTTTCCATTAATTCCTTACTGTTGCCTACACACCTGCCTAGATCTTCCCTATCCTTAAAAATCCTTCATTTTACCCTTCCATCTTCTCAGACTCTCACCTCCTTTTTTCATTCGAATCTCCTCACTACCCACAAACTCTTCAACTTTTCAACAACAGATTTCCAACCTCACCACTGGGCTGAACCTAGTCAACCCTGGAGGCTCCACCTCAAGATGAGGAGATTTAGACCCAGAAAAGCTAATTATCCAGGGTTTGAAACCAAGGTCCTGACTCCAAATCCAGTGCTTGTTGATTCCTCAGTGACTTTGACTCTGTTCTAACTTTCTACAAACACAGCCAGACAGCCACACACACATACATAGTTGCAGGTTCTCCTCTCCAGAACAGTCTACCAAAATACTGTTCCTAAGGTGTAGTTCTGATTCACATTCCTCCCCTGCTCAAAAAACGTTCAGTGGGTCCTCGGTGCTTTTCAGGCCCTCTTTAGCTTGCCATTCAAGGCCCTCAACCTTCTGGGTCGAACCTACTCTGTCTTATACTAGTGCCCTCCAGATATTCCAGATTCCTGCCAAACTTAGCTCCTTTCGAATCTCCCACTGTACTGGCAGAACTATCTTTGCCTTGAGCCAATGGAAATACTCCTTGCTCCCCTGTCCCACACCACCAGCTTCTCCACTTTCGAAACCTCCTCGCCCTCCCTTCCAACCAACACACAAAAATATGCTTGCATGGACACCCTTCCAACATACAGGGATATGCACGCTTACTCTTCCAATACACACACATATGCATGTTTGCACACTCTTCCAGGACACACTCAAGGCTGCGTGCACACCCTTCCAACACACATGAATATGCATTCACCTTACACACAGACACCCATTTCCAAAGTAAACACACGCCTGTCCTCAACCCAACTCACCCAGGGAAGTCAGTTAAAAGTCTTAACAACGACCGGAAGTGGATCCCCAACCACATCGCTCCCGGCAGCAAGAGCTTCCCAATGCCGCTGGCCAGAGTACTTCCGGGTCTGCTCTAGGCTGCTGGGAGGACTCATCCTCTCGCTGGTTCGTTTGTTTACTGGCTTGTGAGTTCCCAAGCTAGGGGAGCTCTGATGGGGAGGGTCGGGATCCCGAGGCTGCAGGGCTATGAGCTCAGCTCCCTGCTGTCTCCAGTTGGGAAGAAGAAAGGGGGAGAAAGGGAAGATAGTGGCAGATTTGGACTGGGCTTGAATTTGAACCCCAAGTTGCTGTTTTCAAGGGTTGTCAACCAGAACCCCCATCCCTAGGGCAGGGGCATTTTTATATTCCATCCAGTTACCTAAACGTGTTTTTACTAACTGCTCAGACGTCCAGAGCCCTGTGCTATGTAGCACTTGGATTTCAAAGATGAAAAACTATATACATGGTCCAGGGCCTCCAAGTGCTCCCAAGTATAATAAAGCAGGTATACAAATGAATGATACAAAAGTAGAAAAGAACAGGACTAAAGATGCAAAGTGCTCCAGGAAATTTTGAGGCAGGGATCATTTTCTGCTGGGGAGTGTCAGGGAAGGCTTCATAGAGGAGGTGTCATCTGAGCTGGGTATTGAAGAATGGAAAGAGTTTCAACAAGCCCAGATGAGAAAATTGGTCCAGGGCAGTCTGTACCTTATAAAGAAGCAGAAGGAAGACCTATCTGGCAGTTTAGTTTTGCTGGACTACCACAGCCCATGAAAGGAAATGGTAAGAGATAGGACAAAGATAATTTAAACTCAGATTGTTGAGTGTCTTAAATCAAAGGGTCTGGGAGGCACGGAGGGGAGAAGGAAAGCACATCATAGTCTAAGGCCCCATTAGTCTGACATTCAAGGCTTTCAACATTCTGGTACAATCTACAATTTCCTAAAGCTACTGCTTTCCATATATTCCAAGTTTCTACCTAGGTATCATAAACCTTTGAGAGTTTAAGATTTAGTCGGGCATTGAACAGACTTGCTGATCACCTACTATGTTCTAGGTTATCTGGGAAAGGTGTATTGATTGAGAAGTCACTTTCAGGTCTTCAAGAAACTTCTAATCTATTAGTAATTGGAGGCAGCTGGTTGAATATCTGAGTGGATTAGGCCCACATCACCTGCCTCCTGGACTATTGCAATAACCTCCTAATTGATCCTCCTACCCCATCTTTCCCCCCCCTCTCATCTATCCTCTACATAGCTGCCAAAATGATATTCCACATATGACCATGTCACTCACACACACACACACACACACACACACACACACACACACACACACACNGACCATGTCACACACACACACACACACACACACACACACACACACACACACACACACACACTTAATTTTTTCCAATGGTTCTCTGTTGTGTCTAGCTTTCAAAGCTCTCTATAAACTAGCTCCCAGCTACCTTTCTAACATTATTTCACATTATTCCCTCCCCACCCATTATAATGCAGTCAGAATAGCTTCCTTTGTAGTTCTTCAGCATTATTCTTCAATGATGACTTCAAACCTTTATTCGCATTTCTGTGCTCTGATTGTCCCTCTTGCTTAGAAGGAACTTTCAATTAACTGCTGTATAACCAAACTTTTTGTTTTCTTTAAAATTCTGCTTCAGTAACACCTTCAACATGAAGCCTGACTCCCTCTCATGTTGATTCTGTACATACTCTTTTAGGTATCTGTCAGCCCAGTTGTACGTAAGCTATCTGACAACAGGTCTAGTTCATTTTTGGCTTTGTGCCACCAATGCCCCGCACATAATTTCCCAGTCATATCCAACTCTTCATGACTCCATTTGGGATTTTCTTGGCAAAGATACTAGTGGTTTCTTATTTCTTTCTCCAGCTCTTTTTACAGAGGAACAAACTGAGGCAAACAGGGTTAAATGTCTTGCCCAAGGTCACATATCTATTCTAAAATCAGATTTGAACTCAGGAAGAGGGGTCTTCCTAACTTCAGGCCCACTACCTGTTCTATCTATCTGTTCATACAATAGGCACTTAATAAACACCAATTAAGATCTAGAACTGAACTGACTAAGATATTGATACTGCCCAATGTCATTGCTTGAGCAGTGGTCAAGTGGTCAGTGGTCTTGAAATAATAATTATCACTTATATATCACATCAAGATTTGCAAAGTATTTCAATGCATTACCTTATTTGAACTTCACAACTCTGATTGCTAATAATCTGGCATTTTCATCATTTTGCAGATGAAATTGAGTTCAAAGAGGTTAACTGATTTGCATATGATCTTATACCTAATATCAGAAGCAGAATTTGAATCCAAGTCTTCATACCTATAAGTCCTGCACATTTCACTCTTAATGCTTATTAAAGAGAATATGATATATTTAGCAGAAGCTCATAACTTATTGAACATCAGAGAACTCATACTGGGGAGAAATCCTATCAGTGTAATGAATATGAGAATGCCTTGGAGAATTCACACCTTATAAAATATCTTACATCTGATAGTCTTCTTAATTCTTCATTCCCTATTTACTCTGAAGATAGGGACACTCTCTAAAATTTCTACATTTGACCAGGAAATAGCCCATTCAGTGACATATGGTGAGACTACAACAGCCAAATCTCCCTAAGTAAAGCAAAGGGAGGCCTCCCAAGCTCCTCTGAAGTTAGCAGAACTTTAAAGTAAGACAACTAGGGAAGGCTCCTGGGACCTGACACTCCAGGCTCCCTCCTCTAGCTATGAACTGAGAAAGAAAGACCAAGGGAGGGGAAGTGACTTGTCCAACACCCCTTCCCCAGTTCATGTCAGGCTGACACTAGAACCCAGGTCTCTGAAGTCCTGGTCCTTGCTCTTTCTACAACCTCAGAGTTTCCCAAGTGACTTTGTTTGGGGTGACTTCTAAGAACAACTCAACATCAGCCTTAATTGATTGTCTTAGATGTTATGGATTTCACCTTCTCCCTCCATGCAATACTCCTCTCCTAGGGCCTCCCCTAAGAAGAGGAAGGGGGCGGGTCATGTGGTCTTTACTTGAACATTTCTACTGGTGGGCCACTCACTCTCTCTCAGGGTTCAGGTTGGGAGAGCCTCCCACATTTGAGCTTCTCTAATTGAAGCTCTGCAGAAGGTTGTGGGGGGAAGTGGCAGAAAGTGAGAAGGAGGAGGAGGCTTGATTATGAGTGCAGCCCCCAGGGCCAAGGGGAGCTAGAGGCTGAAACCAGTTAGGAGTCTCCCAGGTTGGAAAGCACCTCTAAGCCACTGGGATGACCTTCCTCACCCCCTTCTCTCAGAACTCTTTCAGAACTCTGAGAGCACTTTCAGCTGAGGGGATCAACTTAAATCTAAAGTTGTACAAGAGTGATAGACCATCTTGGAAGGTAGTGGCTTCCCCATTATTGAGGCCCCCAATCATAGCCTGGATGACCTCTTGTCATAAAAGTTGCAGAAGAGACTTAGTTAGATATAGGTTGAACTAGAGGCTCTCTGAAGTTCATTCCAGCTCATAGATCCAGGTGATTCTGTGATTTGCTCTTGCCTCCACAGCTTCCTCCTCAACCATAGCACTAAGCTTCTATCATCTCTATGCAGATGACACCTTGATCTATATATCAGTTCCAGGTATCTTCTCAGAGCTTTAGTCTAGCATCACTAGCAGCCAATTGGACATTTCGAACTGGTGCCTCAGAGAAATCTTAAATTCAGCAAGTCTAAAACTGAACCCATTATCTCTCCATAAACCCTTCCCTCTTCCAAATTTCCTTATTTCTATTGAAAGTGTCACCATCCTTCCAGTATCTTACTCACTCTCATTCCACATATCCAATCATTTGTCAGATCTTATAATTTTTACCTTCAAGACCCTTATCACATTGAACCTTTTCTTTGCATTCACATCTCTACCACATTACTTCCAGCTCTCCTCAAATCTCCCCTAGCTTATTGTGATGGCCTCCTAATTGGTCACCTTAATTTAACCACCTCTAAGCTCCAACCCTAAGCCTAAGAGCTTCCTGAAATTATACTAGTCTTGCTCTTGTGGTTGTTCAGATTCCTGATCTCGATGACCTAAGTGCTACAAAGTGAAGGCAGCAGAGATTCTAAACTGTGTAGAACCTACCTACAAGTTAAATATGGAAAAGAAGAGACTATTCAGGGTGATGGAGGTGAGAAAGAGCTCTGGGATCCCAGCATTAGAAATCTGAGGTTGAATGAAAAGGAGAGATTATGATGGGGTGAAGCATTACTCTAGGGTGAGGCAGATAAGGTAAGGAGGAGCTGGGAAAAAGAAGAGGTGACAGCTAGAAGGGTACTCCCTCAATAGATCCAGGGAAGATAAGAGTAGGCCTCTAGCAGGTGGGCTTATGCCCAGGCTTAGGATATCCATGGAGAAACCAAACAAAAATGGATCTTCTGATACTCTAAAATAACTAACCTCAGACTAGATTGTACCAGTAATGGTAGTGTGATTTCAAGGAAATTAGAAATGCTCACCTGCCTCAAAATGTAAAAGGCATCTCCCCAACTTGCTCTCAGTGGCCTTAAACTCCTATAACAGGAAACAAAGACTTTTTAGTCATAAAGATGCCAACAAATGTGCATAGAACTTAGAAGCAACATAAACAGCCTAAAAAAAGAAAGAAAAAAAACCCTAGTTCGATTTAATACAATTTGCCAAATCAAGAGAGATGTTATGTCTACTACAAGAAAAGTGTATAATAAGCCCATTATACTCATCCTTGGTCAGATCTGATATGAAATATTATGCTTGCTTCTAGACACTACATTTTTGGAAGAACACTGACAAACTGGAATATGATTAGGATGGGTAAAGGACTAGAGATTATGCCATCAGAGGATTAATTGAAGCATCTGAGGATGTTAGCCTGAAGAAGATTCAGGGGATATAATAGTTCTATCTTTAAGTATTTGAAGGGCTATCATATAAAGTGAGACTAGAGTTGTTAATATTGACTCTTGATGTTTTTTAATATATATATACATATATATACACAATGTATGTATGTAACATACTATATAATACTATACAAATAATGTACATACAATATACAGTTCTTAAATTGGGGCAGCCAGGTAGTGCAGTTGATAAGAGTGCCAGGCCTCCAGGCCGAAAGGCTCAGGAAGACTTCAAATCTGACCTAAAACACTTACTAGCTGTATGACCCTGGGCAAGTCCCTTGATCCTGTTTGCTTGTTTCCTCATATGTAAAATGAGCTAGAAAAAGAAATGGCAAACCGTTCCAGTATCTTTGCCAAGAAAACCCCAAATGGGGTCATAACGAATTAGACATAACTGAACACTAAACCACATGACTCTAGAGGCAGACTAATGTAAAAGTTTTCATGCCTACTTTAGGCTCCACATAAGGAAAAACAATTATTAGATCTATCTAAAAGTGGAATGAGATACTGAAAGTCTTCAAGCAAAGCTGAATTTGTTGGAAATGTTGAAAAGGGGAAACTCTTGGTTCCCCTCCAATTCTGATATTCTGTGATTCATTCAGAGTAGGCTATCTATTAAGGATGACTTTACTCTCACCCAGCTTTGAAAGAATGTATTTTTATATAATACGATGTCAGGCATGATGGTGTGGAAGCTAAAGTTGGTGGGTGGCTTGGGTTTAAGTTCTGAGTTGCAGTAGGGCCAAGGATGATTATCAGCACTATGTCTGACACCAATATGATAAGCCCCCAGAAGCAACTGCTATACTCCCAGTCTAGGAAGATTAGGGAGTCTCCAAAAAAAAAAAAAAAAAAAAAAAAAAAGAATGCAATAGCACTGTGGGCCAAATTGCGGAAATATAAAGAAAAGGATGAAGTTGCTAGGAAACACCTCATTCACATCCTTCATTTTCTGGGGTATGGACTATTTTTCTTGAATAAATGCTGAGGTATAATATATTGTACACATAAGAAAGCCTTGGAGGAAAAAAATTAATTGCTTATATTTTTTCTGGGTCTTATATATCAAAAAATACCAAAGAGGATAGTTTATAAAAGCAAACCATGTGCATTATACTCTTTCATTTCCAAACAAAGTATAAAAGACATCCCCCAAAAAAAATACTGCATTATTTCCACTTTTTCCATGGCTTCCATCTAGCTATATACACAAAATATATGTTGGGGAGGGGGAATATAGCAACCACTAGTTTGGATTTTTTCTGGTCTCCAATTGTGTATCATTTTTATTATAGGAGGGAAGTCAAGAGATTTTAGCTTTATTCAAGAAGTTTGTAGTTCTATTGTTTCTGCAATCAATGGGGTAACTACTTCTAATTTTGAGAAGCTAATACACCATGACCTGCTCAATTCCAACTCCCTAATCCTTAGTAAACATTCCCACCAAAAACAACTATCTAAATTCCCATGCCAACCTAAATACCACTTAGAAAAAAAATTTTTTTAAATAAAAGAACAAGGATTCTAGAAGAAGGAAGCAGTGTTGAAATTATGTAATATGTATGGCTCATTTTTTTCTCAAGAGGTTTAGTAGACTTCTGTCAATTGCTTTAAAAAATTTGGGTAAGATCAGATATTTATCTAGTACCTTTTATGGAGGCACTATGGATATGAGGTGATGGATAAGATACCATCTCTGCCCATAAGTAATGATATTTCTCAAAACATAATCTTAAATCTCTTGACATATAAAAGTTCCATCTTAACATGAGAGAAACATGGAGGGTTAGAGCTGGAGTAGATTTTAGAGATCATTTCATCTAATACCCTCTTTTTACATATGATGAAATTGGACCGTAGAGGCATTCAGAACTTGTCTAAAGTGGTAGTAGTAGAATCAGGACTAAAACTGAGGTTTCCTGACTCCTAAGTCTGTGTTTTGTTTTGTTTTAATCTACTTCTTCAATGTAAAATCATCATTAACAACACTAATTTCATATTCTAGCAGACAGAAAAGGGTAACTGTATTTTTATTCATTTAGTTGTAAACAAATTCCAAACAAATAATGGTTCTCCCCATCAAGAACCTTTTAATACTAATTCATTTCCTTTTCTAGATTACTTTCTCTCTTAAAAACTGATACTAAGTGAAAGTTGATCTGATGTGAAAGACTTTCCCACATCCATAAGTTCAAAATATTTCCCTCATGAAATTCTTAATTCAACTAAAAGCATTTTGATATTGATTTCATTTATATGTTTTTGTCTCTAGCAAAATATCTAATGTGAATTCTTTGATGTTTATTAAGTTGTGAGCTCTGAATAAAGGCTTTGCCACAGTCCTGACATTTATAGGGTTTCTCACCCGTGTGAGATGTCTGATGTCGAATAAGATTTGACTAAAAGCTTTCCCACATTCATTACAGCTAAAGAGTTTCTCTCCTGTATGGATTCTCTGATGGTGAGTAAGATGTGACTTTTGACTGAAACTTTTCGCACATTCATTACATTTATAAGGTTTTTCTCCCATAGCATGAGTTCTCTGATGTTGAATAAGTTGTGAGTTCAGGCAGAAGACTTTGCCACATTCAGTACATCTATAGGGTTTTTCTCCAGTATGAATTCTCTGATGCTGAGCAAGATGTGAGCTACAGCTAAAACATTTCCCACATTGATTACATTCATAAGGCTTTTCCCCAGTATGAGTCCTTTGATGAAGAATAAGGTGTGAACTCTGACTAAAAGCTTT
Source organism: Gracilinanus agilis (assembly GCF_016433145.1). Taxonomy (NCBI): domain Eukaryota; kingdom Metazoa; phylum Chordata; class Mammalia; order Didelphimorphia; family Didelphidae; genus Gracilinanus; species Gracilinanus agilis. The sequence continues at coordinate 702,958,799 of NC_058130.1, forward strand.
ACCACATTCACTGCATCTATAAGGTTTCTCTCCAGTATGGATTCTCTGATGCTGAATAAGGTTGGAACTGGAATTGAAACCTTTCCCACATTCATTACATCCATATGGTTTCTCTCCAGTATGGATTCTTTGATGTTGAATAAGTTGTGAGCTCTGAATAAAGCCTTTACCACACTCATTGCATTCATAGGGCTTTTCTCCAGAGTGAGTTCTCTGATGTTGAATAAGATTCGAGTTTCTACTAAATTCTTTCAAACACTGATTACATTTATAAGGTTTCTCTCCAGTATGAGTTCTCTGATGCCTAATAAGTTGTGAGCTTTGACCAAAGCTTTTCCCACACTTATCACACATATAAGGTTTTTCTCCAGTATGAATTTTCTGGTGCTGAATGAGGTCAGAATTATATTTGAAACTTTTCTCACAAATATTACATTTATGGGCTCTGCCTCTGGTCTGGTATGTGGCAAAATTTGAATTCAAACTGATGTTTTCCCCAAATTCATTAAATTCTTGGGCTTTTTTTCCTTTGAGGGTTTTCTTGTGGGTCATATCTCCTTGCCTGAATGTTTCTCTTCAGAAGAAACTTACTCAAGTTATTACTGTGAAGTGTCTTTGACAACTTTTATTTTCCAATGCTCTTTAAAACGAGTGCTATGCATGTCCAGTGTCCTTTCTGGTGATTCCTGAATCTTCTAAAATGTCATATTTTCCCATAAGATTGCTTGTTCTTAGTCCTTACTTATGTCCTGTGGTAGGAGAAAATAAACATAATAGGCACAAGATCATTAAAATTAAAGTTTGAGTGTTGTTCATAATCTGAAAATCTACATTCAAAACCTGGAGAATAGAGAGCTAGAGGTTGCCTAAGGGCCTGAATGAAGTAGACCTATAATAGGAGCAAAATGAGTATAGAATCACCTGGTGTGAGTGAGAAGTTTGATTAGAGAAAAAAGAAGGGAAGAGATAGGGATAAGCAAAGATAAGGAGAAACAGAAAATGTGGAAGGCAAGATAGTTTGAAGGGATGATAGGAAGAAACTATTAAGGAGACAGTTAACAATAAGATTTCCAAAGTCACTAAGAATGGGTGAAATTTAGCATTCATTGCAAACTCCCCAGGCCCTGCCCCTAAGAGGAAAGGAAAAAATAACTCTTTCTTGGCTATCTGAACCTAACCCTACTGAACATTCCTGGAATATTGAAGAGACTTTTCTCTCCAAAAGGAGTTTTTTGAAGAGGATTATTGACAGAATAGCCCTGTTTTCATACTAATCTAGTGATTTGCTAGATAGCAATTCTACTCCCCTGACTAGTCTTTGAGTTCCTCCAGTGGCAGCTTTTTCAAACAGCAACCTATTCATCTTAATTTGGAACTATTTAATATTACTTAATAGGAAAAAATGTAAAGTCATGAACTAAGATTTAAAAGTCATTTATGGCCAAGATGTTAAGAGTTAGCAGGATGAAAAATATATTCAAGCATTCTCTCTGACTCAATTTCTCCACTTAGATCTAGAAAATGTGCCAGATTGAGTCCTAATTGGGAAATCAAAGAAAAAAAAACACAACACAGTGAGTCATTTTTCTAGCTCTGGTGAGGAAAAATAGGTAAGAATTCTGTGGACACTGAAGATGAGATCTAGTCAGGAATAGTCAGACAGAACAATTTAGTGCAAAAGAGACTGTAATACAAGGGCAAGAAATCCCAGAACCACACAGAGATGCATATCTCTATACAAACTGCAGAAACTGGTGCCAAATGTCACTGTCATATACTAATCATCTCTGGGTCACAGATCCTGGGCTAACTGAAAAAGGGCCTTACAAGTAGTGCCCAGGGTAATGACCATGTATCTTAGGTCTGTGTATTGGGCAAGAAGCAATTTCAGAAGCAAACAGTAATCCTGTGGCTCTGACCCAAGGAGGAGACTAGGGTTTTAATTTCAGCCTCCAGCCCAGTATGAAGCTTGCAGAGGAATAGCCAGAGCAAGAATCCCAGACCAAACAGATGCCTTCAGTTTTGTCATTCTGAACTAGAACTTTCTAGCTAGTTGAGAGTGGCTGGTTCAAATAGCCAGTCTATTAGAACTTCAACTAGCAGCAAGCCTGCTTACATGTTGCTCAGACCCAAATCTATATCAAAAACTTGCAGAGCTCAGACCAGGAGGATAATGATCATATTTTGTCCTGTATCAGACTACTTTATAAGTATTAAAAGCTTTCAGTTCTCCAGTCTTGGCTGTCCATGAGATACTAGAATAACATTCAGCACTCTCAAGAAAACATCAGAAGGACCAAGATAATACAAGCCAAAGTGCCCTAACATAAAATTCAAAGAAAGGAAGTAGGCTGGAAGAATAAGCAAACAAACTTAGAATCCCACCATAAAAAGCTATTATGGTAACAGGTACCTTTAAGACATAAACTCTGATAAAGAGAATGACTCCAAAGCATATACAAGCAAAGGCTCAAATTTAAAACATAGCTTGAGTACAAATTCAACTAGAATTTATGGAAGAGATGAAGAAAGAAAGTGCTTAAAAGAGTTTTAAAATATTTTTCATCAGTAAAATGATCACTAGAAGAAAAGAATGATAAATAAATGAGATCTACAGAAGAATAAATCAGAAAAGGAAATAATAACAGTACAAGATATACAAAACCTTACCCAAGCCAAAAACTCCTTGAAAATCAGAGCTGAATAAAGAGAAGATAATGACTCAATGAAACAAGAAGATAGAGTCATCCCTCAACACTGGAGGGAGTTAGGGGTACGGGACCATGGTGAATATGAAATCTTTGAATAATTCTAGGCCAGTGATGGCAAGCCTATGGAACAGGTGCCAAAGATGGCACACAGAGCACTCTGTGGGCACGTGGTACCCCTCCCTGCCCCAGTTCTTTACTAGAAAGGAAGAGGGACTCAGGCCGACCTGCTTTCCTCCCTCTCTCCACTATGTCTGATGACATTTTTTCACATGCCCTGCCCCTCTGCTCAGCAGCCCAATGGGAGTTCACAGAGGGTAAGGTAGGCAGCTCACAGATGGGCAGAGCTGGAGGGGAGCAGAGCACTTGGGCCACTCTCTTCTCCCTCTCTACACTCACTGAGGACATTCCTCACTTCACTTGCCCCTCTGCCCAGCTGCCCAATGGGAGTACTTCCTCCCTCCCCTGTGTGGGAAGGGGGGCACCTAGTGCTAGGTGGCAGGGAGGGCATGGCACTCAGTCCGGGGGGGCTGGCAAGGCATAGGGTCTGGAGGGTGGGGTGGGGTAAGGGCCTGGCAATCCATCTCTAAAACATTCACCATCACTGTTCTAGGATCTACCCCAAAACTTTATTTTTAATAATTCTGATCATATTTGACATAGTAAAAAAACACACTGCACCCATAAAAATATTACATTTTCTCCTCAAGAAATTAGTTTCTCCCCCACTATGCAGAATCTTTGGAATCCCTGGTATAGCTGCAGCAACTACTTTACAGATTTCCTTCTACAAAAAGTGAAAGATACAAGGATCACTGCTGGAGAAAATCATGTGACTGAGTCTAGGTTGTAGAGAGCTAAAGAGGTGGCATTCCCAAAAAGAATGTATAGCCCATCATTCTTTTAGCACACTAAAATGTTTAACAAAATTTAACTATTTACAATAATTCCATTTCTACATATATTTATGGAAATGATAAAGTATATTAATAATATGTAGTACTGATGCACTTATGACTAATTTTTTTAGTTTTCTTTAATAAGTGCACTGTCTGCAAATATCCGCAGAACATTGCAAATCTCCAAAAATACATTTAATTATTGATGGCCAAACCTTGAATAACCACAAATATACAAATGTAAAATTCTCAAAAGATCTAGGATGAGTTTATATTAAAATAAGGTCAACAGACTGATAAAACAGAAAAAATTTAAGATATCTCAAAGCAAAAATAATTGACCTGAAAAACAGATCAAGAAAAGGTAGTTTTAAGAATCATTGCTGAAAGACATGACCAAAAAAAAATGAGTCTGGATATATCAGTTTGTTTTCACTTTGTCTGACAGCAATGATTATAATCAGCTTTTTTTTTTGGATTTGTGTGATACCTAGTAAATTTTACTATAGAAGTTCATTTTTTTTTCAGTCTTGGATCCTACCATCTCCTTCTTTCACTTCTATAGATATACTCCTAAATGAAAGTGGAGAAAATCATGCAACTGATCTGATTGGGTGTCCACTACAAATTTAATATATAACTTCAACTGGACCCTCACTGCTGCTAGAAAATCCTGTTGTACTTCCATTATCAACTCTCTTTCCTATTCTCTCACAGAAGCTCTTCCAAACCTTTTCATCCCTTCTCAAATCTCCCACAACACCCTCTCCCCTCATCCTTTCAGGTAAGAACCTTGCCTCATGTTCTGCAGAAAAAAATCTGAGGCCCTTCACAGTGAATTTTCTCTTCTCCCTTCTTTTTTCATATCATTCATACACCTTCTGTCACCTTCTCCTCCTGAACCCAACTTACATCTTACCAAAGCTAACCCCTCTACCTACTCAAGCAATTCCATTCCTTCCCATCTCCACAAAATTGACTCCTCTGTCATTCCCATTTTATCACCTCAATGATCTCATAATTACTTTATTCAACAGCGTTTTCCTCAACCTCTTTGCAGTCTTTGACAATTAATCACCCTTTCTTCCTTGATACTCTCTTCTCTAGGTTTTTGAGTTACTAGTTTCTTCTTGTTCTCCTCCTATCTTTCTGACTATTCCTTCTTGTTATCTTTGGTTCTATCTGCAAATGGATCATGCTCTAATCCTTAGGTGTACCTTGGGGTTCTATCCTAGGCCCTCTCTTCTTCTTCATCTATACTACTTCAGTTGGTGAGCTCATCAGCTTCCATGGATTTAATTATCATTTCAATGCTAATAATTCTCAAATCTCCTTATCCTGCCCTAACCTCTCCATTGTCTCTATTCTTGCATCTCCAACTGCCTTTCCAGAACTCATTATCATAACCTAATTCTATAGAGGGAACAGTATTCTCCTGGTACATAAAACTCATAACCTAAGTATCATCCTCAACTTCTCACTATTTCTTACCCCACCTGTAATCCTGCATTACACACCCCACCATCTATTACCAAGACCTGTCAATTTACCTTTTGCAACATCTCTTGAATATTATTCTTTCTTCCTTCAGATACTGCTACCACTATGATTCAGGCCTGGTGGGTGGGCCTGCCTCAAGCCTCTACCCACTCCAGTGTATCCTCTATTCAGCTACCAAAGCAGTTTTCCAAAAGTGCAGAACTGACCATGTCATCCCCCTACCCAATAAACTCCAGTAGCTCCCTATTCCTCCAGAATCAAATGAAAAATTCTGTTTGACATTCAAAGCCCATGACCTAGCACTATATCAACCCCTCTCCACTAAATACACACATCTTTCTAGTATTCTTATACTTTATTTATACTTATATTTACTTATACTCACCCAGGTACTCTTTGGTCCAGTTGTTGTACCCAAATTTTAATACCTAGCCCAGGTTCATGGCCGAAGGAAGAATCACACTGACAATGCAATATGCAAGAAGAGGCTCATTCTTTACTAGCAATAATAGCTAGGGTCGCTAGGCAGAGAGGCATGCCTGAACGACCCCTTGGAATTCTCAGCCAAGAGTTTATATAGAAATGTTTGGGGAAGGGGGTTGGTACATACATAATTATCAAGGTAGTGTCAGGGACAGGTGGTCAGGAAGCATCTGGGGGGGGGGGTTTCAGGGTCATAGGTCTGGAAGCATTTGGCAAACATACATTAAATAGGCAAATATTGTAAAGCAGGCAAACATAGACAAACATTCCTCAAGAAGGTTAATATTCATCAGATAAGATAGCTTCAGTTTTAGGTTTATGATAGGGGAAGATAAGGAAGACTGTGCTGGGAAACCTTGGGGGCTGGGGGTAGCTTGTCCAGGCCAGAAATAGTTCAGTAGACTGCCAGAGTGATTTTTAAATCCAACACAGTGACTCTGGGTTCCCCTATATTCATCAAACAAGATTCCCCATCTCTTGACTCTGGATATTTTCCCTGGCTGTCCTCCATACCTAAAGTGCTTTCCTTCCTCATTTCTACTTATTGCCTTCCTTAACTTCCTTTAAATCCCAACTAAAATTCCAACTTCTATAGGAAACCTTCCCCAAACCCCCTTACTTCCAGTGTTTTTCCTCTCTTAATTATTTCCTAGTTATCCTTATATATTGTTTGTACATATTTGTGTGTAGTGCCCTTCCAGTGTCATCAGCTACTAAAGGAACCTGAGAAAAAAGAATGAGGCATGGGCAAAGAAACAAACAAAAAAATAAAAATAAGAGAAAGGACTTACAAAGGTCCCCAGATAGAGTGACAAAAGAGAAAGATTAATGTATGGTAAATGAGTAATAAGAACGGCTTAATATGGAATACTTTATTTTTTGGCACATTATGTATCTGGGCCTTGTACCTGTTAAGGTGGGTTATTGTTAGTGTTATCTACTTTTTTTTTTTTTTTTTTTTTTTTACTAGCTTCCTCACTGCTTCTGTACTGGGTGCTCTACCATAAGCTATCCCTTTTATTTTATTTATTTATTTTTTTTAACATTTATTAATTTTCATTTTTAACTTGGTTACATGATTCATGCTCCACCTTTCCCCTTCAACCCCCCCC
>NC_058130.1:702970497-703010737 GCF_016433145.1 Gracilinanus agilis
TCTATTTTTTCAGTCTTTTGGCTTTGTTTTATTTGTTCTTGTTGTCTTGAGAGATCATTAGTTTCTACTTGCTCAATTCTAGCCTTTAGGGATTGATTTTCGGCCATAATCTTCTGGTAATCGGCCATAATCTTTTGGTTTTCGGCCATAATCTTCTTGTTTTCGGCCATAATCTTCTGGTATTCCTTTTCAATCTGGTCATTTCTTGTGTTCAATTTGCTTATCAGTTCATTTGGTTTCTGAGCCTCGCTTTCCAGTTGCAAGATTCTACCTTTTAAGCTGTTATTTTCTTGCCAGATCTCTTCCATTTTCCTCAGAATCTCAGATTTGAACTCTTCCATAGCTTGTGAGGAGTTTTCCTTATTTGGGGAGGGTCTGGATGGTTGTTTGTTCTCCTCCTCTGTTTGCTCAGTTGTCTGGATTTTCTCTGTGTAGAAGCTGTCGAGTGTTAAAGACTTCTTTTTTTTGTTATTATTCTTTCTCTTCTGAATTTCCTGTAACTGATTAGCCATCATTAGCCCAGCAGCTTCTCAGGTTTATCCTCGCGCTCAGTGTCTATCCGCGGTCTATTGGCTCCTGAGGTCTGAGTTCTAGTTTTTTCCAAGGTCAAGCCCCCTGGTGGATTCCCTTGCTTGATCCTCTGCAGGAGGCTCCTTTACAAGTCTCAGGGAGCTACTTCCACAGTCGTATACCCGTATACCCGTCTGCACTGGTTCCCCTCTTAGGCTTTAGTTCCTGGCTGTGTTTACCTCCACCCACGCCTCTGCTCAGCGGGAGCGCGCCCAGCGTCCACTCTCTGCTCCTGCGCACTCAGATTTTGCGTGCGTTCTTGACTTAATGGGGTCCTAAGTCTTGCTGCTCTCAGGAACAGGTCCCGGAGCTGCCAATGACTTGATGGGTGCCCCAAACTTGCTCTATTTCTTTTTAGCTGGGTTCAGAGCTATAGGTGAGTGTGGAGGGGGTGGGGGTGGGGCGGTAGCTCAGCTCCCGATTGAGTGAGTGAGAGCCCTTTTTAGCCTGGAACTGTCTCGATTCCACGTACCTTCCACGCTGTGCCCTGTTGTGGGGTTCCTCCGTTCCTCTGGACTTGTTTTTATGTCCCCTTGAGGAGTTTTGTGTGTTTCGGTCAGGAGAGGTTAAGAGCTGCTTCTTACTCTGCCGCCATCTTAACCCGGAAAACCGTTATCTACTTTTAAAGAGGAGGAAACTGAGCCTTGAAGATGTAAGGAAATAAATCACTCCCAAGCACACACGGGAACAATCAATTCTAGGGGCTTCCTCCAAAAGCAGCCCCTCAAAGGTTAGGACACCTCCCTCACGCCCCAGCCCTGGGGTCAAACTACACTCTGCAGAATTTGAAGTTGGGTTTCAGGGCTCTCCCAGGGTGTAACCGGGCCCTTTTTCCCATCCCTGCCCTCTCCTCCGGAGAAAGTCAGGGGTCCAGATTAGAGTGAGCTCTGGGGACCCTTCATTTCCCCCACCCGCCCCCCTAACCCTCAGCTAAGTCGGACAGTCCTCCTCCCACATTCCCCCAAGGCTTCTTGGACCCGAAGACCAGGAGATGTGGGGCTCTGTGGCTGGTACCTATTCCTCCTTGCGCTTCGCAGAGATCACCATCGAACTCACCCCTACTCCCGGCAGGGCGCTGCATAAGGGGAGGGGAGGACCCAAAGGACCGCCTGAGGAGGGGAGGGAAAGAAGGGACAGAGAATCGAGGACCGGAGTTGAAAGCTCCTACTCTCTCGCAGGGACAGAGGAGCAGACCTGTGCCCTGCCTCAATGCGCAGGCGCCACTTTAAGCCAACCAGAGGACTTAGCCCCCTCTCCATGGTGCTCTTTCTGGGGCGGGGCCACTACTGAAGCCCCGCCCCCGAAGCAACGCCCATGACTCCCGCCCGGTTCCCCAACCAAGGAGAGGATGACCTGGTGATGTAGTAGTAGAAAAAGGGCGGCACTTAGGTAGGGAAATCTCAGTTCGAATTTTGCCGCACATTTAATAGCTCTTTGTCCCTGACCAAATCACTTAACCTCTCTGAGCCTTATTTTCCGTTTGGCAAAAATAATAACACTTACATCCTAAGACTATTGTGAGGATCAAATGAGTTAACGTCAGTAAAGTAAGTGCTTTGCAAAACTTAAAATGCTATATTAGTTACTTTTCTGAAAATTCTCCACCCTGTGAGCAGTGCAACTGGTAGACAGATGTGAATGTTGAGATGCTATGGATGATTTCTAAAAGACTGCAGATAATTGATTCAAGGACAAATAGTGGAGGCTTTACAATTTCAAACTATGCTCAAAGAGCTATAAAATTGTGCATACTCTTTGACCCAGCAATACCACTACTACTAGGTTTGTATATCATAGAGATTTTTTAAAAAAGGAAAAGGACCTATTTGTACAAAATAAATGTTTATAGCAGTTCTTTTTGTGGTAGCAAGCAATTAGAAACTGAGGAGATGCCCATCAATTGCAGAATGGCTGAACAAGTAATAGTATTTGATTGTAATGGAATAAAAAATGATGAGCAGGAGGATTTCAGAAAAATCTAGAAAGATCTACCTGAAATGATGCAGAGTGAAGTGTGCAGAACCAGGTGAATATTATACGCAGTAACAGAACTAATGTTCAATAAACAACTGTGAATGACTTAGCTATTCTCAGCAATACAATGAATGATCCCAGATTATTCCAGAGGACTTATGATGAAAAAAAAAATGTTATCCACCTTCAGAGAAAGAATTGATGGAGTCCGAATGCAGATCAAAGCAGACCATTTTTCACTTTATTTTCTTCATTTTTTAAAAATGTGTCTTCTTCCACAACATGATGAATATGGAAATGTTTTATATGATGGCACATATAAAACCAATAGCAAATTGCTTGCCACCTGGGGCAGGAGAAGAGATGTGAAACTCAAAATGTTAGAAAACAAAGATCAAAAATTATTTTTACATGTAAGTGGGGGGAAAATAAAATATTACTGAAGAGAAAAAAAATGGTGGCTTTGCTTTCAGTGACTCTCCTTCCTCCCACTCCCATTTCAGATTCCTCACTGTCTTCCCCCATTTAGATTATAAACCCCCAGAATGCAGGGACTGCCTTTCTTTTTGTATTTGTTTTCTCAGCAGTTAGCACAGTATCTAGCACACAGTAGACACTTAAGTATTTGTTGACTTGACTTAGTAAAATGCTACATGACTATCACTATTGGAAGGGACCTTCGTCCAACTTGTGTATCCCTTCTATAGGAGCTCTGAAAGATGGTTGCTTATCCAGCTTCAGCCTTAACAGTTCCAGTGACAGAGAACACATTATAATTTCATTGTTGGACAACCCTTCCTGTTGGGCAATCTAGCTTCTTTTAGGCTGAAATATATTTAATTAACTAATTTAGAATATTTTTTCTATGGTTACATGATTCATGTTCTTTCCCTCCCCACTTCCCAACCCCCTCCCATAGTCAAAGAGCAATTCCACTGGGTTTTAGATGTGTCATTGATCAAGACCTATTTCCATATTATTAATATTCTCAAAAGAGTAATCATTAAGAGTCTACATCCCCAATCATATCACCATCGAACCATGTGATCAAGCAGTTATTTTTCTTTTGTGTTTCTACTCCCATAGTTCTTTCTCTGGATGTGGATAGCATTCTTTCTCATAAGTCCTGACAGGAATCTGTCCCAGCAGTCTAGTTATCTTAGGGGTGGGACAATAGAGTGAAAATAGAATGAGAACAGCCAGAGACACTGTAGCTTGCAGAAATCTGTTCTGCTTTGCCTTGATTAAGGTTTATTTTACACACTTTGAGATCACACATAAAGTTGGCATGGAATTCCAATCTCACCATCCATCTTTTTCTTAGAGACAATGTGTTAGGTGTGTTTGATGTATCACTTGGGCCACAGTGGTGAGAAAGTACAGGCTTTTTCATGGGAGACAATTTCTCCATATTTCATTCATTGTTCTTTTATGTTAAAGTACTATACCTAATCGGGTCTGGAAGGGAGGAAACTTGGAGACTGTTCTGGCCTGTTTTTGCAGGCACCTGTGTATGGGAATCTGAGTTAGAGTATTAAAATCTTTAACATTAACTCACTATATGCTGGTTTGTTGTGAAGTAGCTTCTAGGGGAATTCCCGTATTACTCTGTGTAAGGGTGGAAATTTCCTAGAAGTTATAGGGTGCCTGTGGGGGACTCTGCCATTAGCCTGTACTGTTTTTATGTGTTTCCCTGGGGCTGAGTAAGGATATTGATTACAATAATTTCAGTGAAGGGGAATGTTAGTGAGAAAAGTCACATAGGGGAAACTGAGTGAAACAATCATCCTTATGACGCTTGCTGTGCGGGTTTCAGAACTAGTGATGAGCTGTGCTAACCATCAGGAGCTTAATGGCTTTCTACAAAGTCCCTCAGAATTGTCCTGGATCATTGCATTGCTGCTAGTAGAGGCATCCATTATGTTAGATTGTGCCACAGTATATCCATCTCTGTGTATAATGTTCTCCTGGTTCTGCCTCTTTCACTCTGCATCAATTCCTGGAGATTGTTCCAGTTCACATGGAATTCCTCCAGTTCATTATTCCTTTTAGCACAATAATATTCCATCACCAACAGATACCACAATTTGTTCAGTCATTCTCCAATTGAAGGGCATCCCCTTATTTTCCAAGTTTTTGCCACCAAAAGAGCTCAGCTATAAATATTTTTGTACAAGTCTTTTTCCTTATTATCTCTTTGGGGTATAGACTCAGCAGAGATATAACTGGATCAAAGGGCAGGCACTCTTTTAAAGCCCTTTGGGCATAGTTCCAAATTGCCTACCAGAATGGTTAGATTAATTCACAACTCCACCAGCAGTGCATTAATGTCCCAATTTTGTCACATCCCTTCCAACATTTATTACTTTCCTTTTCTGTCATATTAGCCAGTCTGTTAGGTGTGAAGTGGTACCTCACAATTGTTTCGATTTGCATTTCTCTGATTATAAGAGATTTAGAACACTTTTTCAGATGCTTATTGATAGTTTTTATTTCTTTACCTGAAAATTGCCTATTCATGTCCCTTGCCCATTTATCAATTGGGGAACGGCTTGATTTTTTTGTAAAATTAATTAATCTCCTTATAAATTTGAATAATCAGACCTTTGTCAGCACTTTTTGTTATATTTTTTTTTCCAAATTTGTTGCTTCCCTTATAATTTTGTTTGTATTGGTTTTGTCTGTACAAAACCTTTTTAATTTAATGTAATCAAAATTATTCATTTTACATTTTGTAATATTCTCTATCTCTTGTTTGGACTTAAAATCTTTCCTTTCCCATAGATCTGACAGGTAAACTATTCTATGTTAATCTAATTTAATTATAGTTTCCTTCTTTATATTTAAATCATTCACCCATTCTGAATTTATCGTGGTGTAGGGTGTAGGATGTTGATCTAAACTTAATCTCTCCCATACTGTTTTCCAATTTTCCCAGCAGTTTTTCTTAAATAGTTGGTTTTTGTCCCAAAAGCTGGGGTCTTTGGGTTTATCAAACAACTGTCTTGCTGATATTCTATTCTATTCCACTGATCCTCTCTTCTGTCTCTTAGCCAGAACCATATTGTTTTGATGATAAAATGCTTTATAGCACAGTTCAAGATCTGGTACTACTAGGCCCCCATCCTTCACATTTTTTTGATTTTCTTGATCTTTTGCTCTTCCAAATGAATTGTATTATAATTTTTTTTAATTCAGTAAAAATTTCTTGGTAGTTTGATAGGCATGGCACTGAATAAGTAAATTAATTTGGGTAGGATTGTCATTTTTATTATGTTAGCTCGTCCTACCCATGAGCAATCAATGTTTTTCCAATAGTTTAGATCTAGTTTTAATTGTGTGGGAAATGTTTCGTACTTGTGTTCATATAGTTCCTGGGTTTGTCTTGGCAAATAGATTCCTAAATATTTTATATTATCTAGGCTGATTTTAAGTGGAATTTCTCTTTCTAACTCTTGCTGCTGAGATGTATTGGAAATATATAGAAATGCTAATGACTTATGTGGGTTTATTTTGTATCCTGCAACTTTGCTAAAGTTGTTGATTATTTCTACTAGCTTTTTAGTTGATTTTTTAGGATTATTTAAATAGACCATCATATCATCTGCAAAGAGTGATAGTTTAGTCTCCTCATTGCCTATTTTAATCCCTTCAATTTCTTTTTCTTCTCTGATTGCTACTGCTAGTGTTTCTAGTACAATGTTAAATAATAGAGGTAATAATGGGCATCCTTGTTTCACTCCAGATCTTAATGGGAAAGCTTCTAATTTATCCCCATTGCAGATGATGCTTGTTGATGGTTTTAAATACATACTGCTTATTATTTTTAGTAAAGGCCCTTCTATTCCTATACTCTCTAGTGCTTTCAGTAGGAACGGGTGTTGTATTTTGTCAAAGGCCTTTTCTGCATCTATTGAGATAATCATGTGATTTCTGTTGATTTGGTTGTTGATATGGTTAATTATATGGATGGTTTTCCTAATATTAAACCATCCTTGCATTCCTGGTATAAATTCCACCTGATCATAGTGAGTAATCCTTGTGATCACTTGCTGGAACCTTTTTGCTTGTATTCTATTTAAGATTTTTGCATCTATGTTCATTAAGGAAATTGGTCTGTAGTTTTCTTTCTCTGTTTTTGATCTGCCTGGCTTTTGAATCAGTACCATATTTGTTTCATAAAAGGAATTTGGTAGAACTCATTCACTTATTTTGTTGAATAGTTTGTATAGTATTGGGATTAGATGTTCTTTAAATGCTTGATAGAATTCACTTGTGAATCCATCTAGCTCTGGAGATTTTTTCTTAGGGAGTTCTTTGATGGCTTGTTCAATTTCTTTTTCTGATAAGGGATTATTTAAGTATTCTATTTTTTCTGCTGTTAATCTAGGCAATTTCTATTTTTGTAAATAATCATCCATATCACCTAGATTACCATATTTATTGCCATATAATTGGGCAAAATAGTTCTTAATAATTATCTTAATTTCTTCTTCATTAGAAGTTATAGGATTAAAATTGATATACAATAACCCCAAGTATTATATTTTATAAGATTTATTAATAATCATTTGAAGTAAAGGAATAAAATAGCCTGAGTAAAGAGCAATTTCCTGGACCACAATCATGGGAGAAGAGAGGGAGAGAACAGAATTACAGAAACTTTTATCTACAGAACATAAGGACACAACATGAGGATGAAAGTAGGATTCTGGGAAATGAAGTCCAGGGACAAAATTCTAATTACACAAGGTGAGGTTGCCCTTTTCATCTTTGATATTGTTAATTTGGTTTTCTTCTTTCCTTTTTTATTAAATTAACTTTCCCTATTTTCTTTTTTTTCAAAGTACCAGCTTCTAGCCTTATTTATTAATTCAATAGTTCTTTCAATTTTATTAATTTCTCCTTTAATTTTTAGGATTTCTAACTTAGGATTTAGGATTTCTAACTTTTTATCTGGGAATTATTAATTTGTTTTCTTTCTAGTTTTATAATTTGTATGTCCAATTCATTGACATCTTCCCTCCCTCATTTGTTAATATATGCACTCAAGGAAATAAATTTCCCTGAGTACTGCTTTGGCTGCATCCCATAGATTTTGATATGATGTCTCCTCATTGTCATTCTCTTCAATGAAATTACTAATTGTTTCTATGATTTGTTCTTTAACCAACCAATTTTGGAGAATCATATTATTTAATTTCCAATTGATTTTTTATTTGTTTAGATTGAAATCTAACATTTCTCTGGTTCTACTTTTGCTTTCTGCAGCAACCAAGAATTCATTTTCTTATCCACATAAAGAAACTTTCATACTTAAAGTGATCTTGATCTACTTTCTGTCTTTCTTGTTCCATGCTAAACATTTCTAGATCCTTTAACTATTTGTTATGAGACATTTTTTCCAGGTTCTTCCCTATCCTGACAGTTGCCTCAGACTAGAAATGAAATTCTCTGGGCATAAATAAATTGCCCAAGAGTAGAAGTCTCATTTTAACAAAGAACATGTTCAATATATGGAAGACTCTCAAACAAAGTCATTTTTGTATCCTGACTGATGGCCCAAATAATAAAACTGTATTAATTTTGGTTTTAGTTTTTAAACTAGCACAATAACTGCTCTAAAGAGAGATGGGGTGCAGGGTGTGAAAACAATGGATTCAGCATCAAGACCTGAGTACCAACCCCAAGAATGTGACTGCTTCAATACTCACTAGCCAGGACTAAATTATACCTCAAGGCCTATCCTACTCTGAAAGCTCCATAGTGCTATGATTCAATTCAGTACAATAAACATTTAAACTTATATAATTTTACCATGGCTGATGAAACTTTTCCTACATTTATTATATTACCTAATTATTTCTGCTGCAAATATAGTGATACTGAATAAAACTGATCTAATCAGTGAAGGCTTTCCTGTCTTCACAACATTCATAATATTTCTTTTAAGTATAAAATGAGGGGACTGGACCAAATGACCTCTAAAGTGCCATAAATCAGATTCTATGAATCTATTAGTTCCCTTATTATATTAACAGATATTTCTAAAGTGCTTCAAGGTTTGCCAAGTGACTTACATAACCATATCTAATGGGATCCTCACAAAAACCTGTACTGTAAGTACTACAGGTATTAGTGCCCCCATCTTAAAGATGATGAAAAAAGGTCAGGAAGTCAAGTATCATTGCCATGTTTATAGAACTAGCACCTGTCACAGATGGAACTTGAACTTGGGTCCAACACTCTCTACCTCTAAGTCCAACACTCTCTCCACCACACCATGTTGTTTCTCCTATGCTGAATAGAGTGATTTCTGACAACATATTTTTAGTCATTATGGTTCAAGTTTTTCTATTACTATAAATTTTTTGTGTGAACTCTCTGATGGGTTTTAAGTTGAGAGTCTTTCCACAGTGTTGACCATTATAGGATTTCTGTCCAGTGTGAATTGTCTAGAGCCAAATAGAGTTGGAGCTTCAACTGAAGGCTTTTCCATACTGAATACATCCACAGAATTTCTCCCCTGCATGGATTCTCTGATGGTGAATAAGGAATGAGCTCTGACTGAACACTTTACCACATTCATTATCTTTGTAGAGTTTCTTTCTAATACTGTGAGTTCTTTGATGTTGAATAAACCATGAATTCAAGCAAACATTCTTCACATGGTACCTTGAATTGAAGTCTTTCCCACATTTAAGACATCTGTAAGGTTTCTCTCCTGTATGGATCTTCTAATGTTGAACAAAATGTGAGCTGCAATTGAAGCCTTTCCCACAATCACTACATTCATAGGGCTTTTCTCCAGTGTGAGTTCTCAGATGTTGAATAAGATTGGAGTTCCTCCTGAAGCCTTTGGAACATTTATTACTTTTATAAGGTTTTTTCCCAGTATAAGTTCTCTGATGTTGAAGGAGTTGTGAGCTATGACCAAAGCTTTTCCCCACATTTGTCACATAGATAAGGTTTTGAAGCTTTTCCCACAGGTATCAGTGATCATCTATGGAATCTATCTCCTATAGTATTGCTCTTTTGTATAACAAAGTTTGAGTTAAGATGGAGATTCCTCCCAAATTGCTTACCTTCTTGAGGCCATTCTCTTATAGGAGGATTTTTGTGAGTCATCATCACTTTGAAAAATCTCTCCTGGAAAAAGGATTTCTTTGAAATTAACTCCGTACAGTTTCCCTGTCTCTGTAGCCTTTCCCAGTCTTCCCAAAAATCAGGTTCCTGAGGAGTATCTCTTGGGAAAATTCCTAAGATTGCTTCATGTGACTCATCATTTTTCAAAATTTCCTCTTTTTCATTAGATTGCTTATTTTGAGTCTTTATCTTAGATTCTAAAACATTAAAACAAAAAAGAAAACTTAATAACATTATCATTACAGTTAATTCCTAACTAGATTGCTTTAATGACCATGAATGAGGACTATAGCCTAGGAAATAGTAATTACATTATTTCCACTCCACTATAAAAGAAGCAGCTCACACCAAAAATAGCTGAGCCACCTAAGACAAAGGGAGTTAAGTGAGGGGAGTGAGAGGTTTGAGCAAATGAACATAGTGCTAGAAAATGTGAACCTGAGGAGAGGAAAGGAGAACCAAGATGATGTTAAGTATAGAGACAGAAACTTTCTAGGAGGTAGAAAGGGTGCTCTGTGTATTGTGATAATTAGATTGTCTACACTGCCCATCTTTAGATTTAATCACCAAAGGTGAAAGCACCTCCCATTCTGGGAGGTCCATAACCCAAGTGTGCTAGAGTAGCTGATGAATCAGAATCAACTGACTGCCCCCTAGGTAGTACTATGAGAAGCATCTATTGTGATTAGACACGCAAATTAGGGAGGAAGCACAGGAAGTGAAGCATAAGTGACCCCTTTAAAAGAAGAAGGTATTCTGCTGGAGGGGGGCTTCTGGTGAAGAGGGCAGCTGGTGAAGGAGCTCTTCTGGTTCATGGAGGAGTGCTGGCTGGAACGCTAAGATCTTGGTGAGACTGCTTTCAATCTTCTTTAGAAGTTCACATGATGAGTTTAAAAAGTGAATCTTCCTTAACTTCTCTTAAGGAACTTCCCTTTAATAAACTCTGTGAATGAAGCAAAGGGCCTCTGGCCCTCTGACTCTTGGCTGAGGGTTAATTAGATCTACCTGGATTAATTAGAGGATTGTAGTAATTTACCTACTGTGTTAGATTCTTATTTCCTTATTTCCTCTCTCTCTTCTCAATTGTAAATAAACTTTCATAAAAGTCAATTTTGACTGGAGATTATTCTTAATTGAGGATTGATAATTGTTTAATCCTCTGGTAACCATCTTTTAATATATTCTACCAAAAAAAACCCTTTTTCCCCCTTACAGTATATAAGAATGGAGAGTAGGTGAAGGGAAGGAGATTCAGGAAATTAGTAAGAGTGGCTGTGTAGGTAGATTAAACCGGTTGAGGCAATACTCCAGGGGATTGTCAGAGTACAGAATAGTGGAATCATCACCTTCCTTGTTCTGAACACTGTACCTCTCAGTGCAGACTAAGATCACATTAGTGCTTCTGGTTGTTTCAGAGCTTACAAAGTCCAAGAAAATGCCAGAATTTTTAAAAATAGGAAATCTAGCCACTTTTCTTCTAACCTGTGGTTATGAAGTTGATTTTTTTGAACTCAAGTATAAGACTGACTCTATGTTTCTCTCTATTAAGTTTCATTTATTAAAATTAATCCATTCCAGTCAATTAAAATCCATTTGGATCTTGACTTTGTTATTCACCACTAGGGTAATTTCTATCTACTTTGTATCAACTTAAAATCCGACAAGCCTTTACCCAAGTCATTGATGGAAAATTTAAAAAGCACAGGGCTGAGGAAAGATCCCTGGGGCACTCGGTTAAAGGCCACTCTTCAGAATCATACTAACCCACAAAAACTTTGCTTTGGGTCCATTCATTCAATCAATTCCAAATCATAATAAGAGCTGATGTTTATGTAATATTTAAAGATTTGTGAAGTACTTTAAATGTGTTATATTATTTGATAGCAAAACAACTCTAGGAGGTATATGCCACATATATTATTAGCCTCATTTCAAGGTGAGGAAATTGAAGTTCAGAGAGACAAGGCTCATGGTCAGGTTTTTAATAAGTCCCAAAGGCAGAATTTGTACCTAGATCACATATGACTCTTAAATCCCACTCTCTTCCCACTGTATCATACTACCTTTCAGATGTAATTATATCACTGTGTATTACACATCTCCAAATGGGACTGATAGCTCTCATTAGCTATACTTTATCAAATCTCCTGAATTAGGATTTAGGAACAAGTGATTTAAAGCTGGAAGGGATCTTATCAACTGTCTAATACAGTGTCTCTATTTTAAACAGATGAGAAAACTAAGACCCAGAGAGGTGAAGGGATCTGTCCAAGTTCCCTCAATGTGTAAATAAAGAACAGAATCAAGATTCAAAGCCAGGCCTTCTGAATCCAAATCCAATGACTCTTTCTCTAACACTTATTTCAGAGCCACTGCCCTCATACTTTGCAAATTCCCCAACCTCAACCTCTTACTCTTTTCACTACCAACTATAATCCCACAAAATGTAGTTTACTTCTGCTCAGATGAACATGTTCTGATGTGGAACAGAAAGAGCACTGGCATGAACATGTAAAACTTGAGTCAAATCTTAGTTTTACTATGACCTAGCTGCAGCTGTCAGAAAATTACTCAGCCTCTATAAATCTCAGTTTCTTCATCTGTAAAATGGGTAAGGTAATCCCTCCCCATCTCTTCTCACAAAAAGATGATAAAGAAAGCACCGTATAATTATTAAAGTGCTAGGTAAATATGAGTACTATTATTATGAGTACTGATATGTCTCTCTGCAAGGAGCAAATACTTCTGGGGTCACCCCCCCTCAATTTAATTCCATTTATTTCTGTCTAAGACACCTTCAACTACATGTTTCATCATCAGTTCACATTTTAAATGGCATGATATACCTGTTTATCATTCGTCTACACTCTCCTTTATACCCATCAACTTATGGAGTTACTTGTTCAGGGAATAAGTTACCAAATGCTATATATTTTCTCTAGGATACTGCCCTTATCTACCTCTTTTCCTCTGGCATTTTCTCCAGCAAGAATTCTAATAACTTACTTGTCTTTCTTTCTTTCTTTCTTTCTTTCTTTCTTTCTTTCTTTCTTTCTTTCTTTCTTTCTTTCTTTTTTAAGCCTATCTTCTGTCTTAGGATCACTTCTAAGACAGAAAAGCAGCAAGGGCTAGACCAGGGGTGGGCAACCTTTTTAGCTGTGAGAGCCATAAACGCCACATTTTTTAAAATGTAATTTTGTGAGAGCTGTACAGTGCTCACAGTGCGTGCTCCTGTAACAGCGCCTGAAAAAAAATTGACTTTATGGCTCCTGCAGAAAGAGCCATATCTGGCCCTCAAAAGAGCCAGATATGGCTCGAGAGCCATAGTTGCCGACCCCTGGGCTAGATCTTCTTATACTCATATAACACTGTCTACCAGACATCTCCATCTGAAATCCCACTGACACCTCAAACTCAAGTTATCTAAAAGGGGACTTGCTATCTTTTTCTCTAAACCTGCTCCTGTCCCATGTTAATTATCTTAAAATTCTCTTGGACTTTTCCTTCTCCTTCACCTCTCATATTCAATCATTTACCAAGCAAGGCCTACCCATTCTCCCAGATCTCACAATATCTCTCACATCTAATCTTTCTTCTTTATTTCCATTGTCACCTCTCTAAGTAACCCCTCTAACCAGTCATCAGATTTATCAAAATAATTTCCTAGCAAGTTTTCCTACCTTTTTTTCTTCCTCTCCTTCATATCACATACCAGAATAATCTTGAGTTATATGGGATAAGAAGGGATAAATGGGTTTTTACCTGCACTGCTGGAAGCTGTAACCACCCTGGTGAGGTCATGGATCCATGTAGTGTGTATAACTCTTCCACTCCAAAATCATCAATGTGTGCCTATTGCCTGCCTGATAAAATTTTTACTTATTTACCTGGCATCAGAGGCCCTTCACAATTTGGCAGTACCTTATATTATTTCATATTATTTCCTGCCACATACCTTTTCTCATAATCAGGGTACCTAAGAATATAGAAACGCATGGCAGAAAGGTGGAAAGCATGGGAATCAGAGGAATCTCATTTATCTGAAATGAATAAAGGATGACTAAACATACATACAAACAGTGAAATCCATCAAACTCAACAGGGAAACAATTGGGGATAGGAAAAGGGAAGAGATTATAAGGGCAACACTGAGGAAGAAACAGTTACAAGCAAAATAAACTTCCAAATCCTAAAGGAGGATTAAAAAGGAAAAAAAGAAAAGAATCAGAATTTAAGAAAGTGCCTTTGTCTGCCGCTCAGACAGGAATAGCTGAACAGAATAGCTGAATAAATTGTGGCATATGAATGTAATGGAATATTATTGTGCCATAGAAAATGATGAGACAATTTTAAGGAATCCTAGTAGTATTTTCTGAACCAGAGTCAACTGAGAACCAGGAAAATGATTTATACAGGAGTGATACTGTAAAGTAAAATAACATTGAAAGACTTAATTCTGATCAATGCAATAACCAACCATGTTTCCATCACATGTTATGATGAAGCATATTCTTTACTTGACAAAGAGATAACAGATAAAAAGTGCAGACAGGAATATACAGTTTTAGACACAGCCACTGTTTGTGTTTTGCTTAGTTGTGGTTATTTGTTACAATAGCTTCCTCCCCCTTCTTTCTCTCAGTTTTTAATGGAGACAGGGGAGAGGAATGAAGAGGTTAACAATGCTAATGCCCTAAAAGAGGGCAACTAAAACATTTTTTTAAACATGCAGAACAAAAGAAAATTTAGAACAATACAAATACTCGTTACTTTTGAAAATGTATGGAATTTATTATATATATTTAGAAGCAAACAGTATGAAATGGAAATTCAGTTTCATACAAAAACTTTTTATGTTCTTTTGTTGATACGTTGTGGATTTTTTTTTTGGTGGTTAAGTTCAGAATTTTAAAATAAAATATAGGAAAAATATGTAAGGTGGAAATATAGGATAAGAATTGGAAATATGTGATGATCTGAGTGGGAATCTACACAAAAATGACAGATAAAGTCTTGGAAATGAATGCTATTGGTAAAGGTAGAGAAAAGGACAGAGAACAAATTCTAGTAATATCTCACATTAAGAGTCTAGGAAAAGAATAATAAAACAATGGTGAGGGGTCAGGGGTGGGGGTTGTAAAATCAAGAGGTTTTTGAAGCGATGGTAATAATGTAATCAGTAGAAGGAATTTCAGGGGGATCAAAATGTGCTGAGAAGTCAAAGTCGAAGACAGGATGGGGGCGGGGCGGTATAGTATTTGGAGATTGATAATCGGTTGCTACTGACTTCTGGGAAAGAAGAAAGCCTGAATGAAAGAAGTTGGCAGGAAAGGACAGAGATAAAGGATAACGCTGGTACTTTCCCGCTGTTAATTATTTCCAGTTTATCTTGTTCAAACCTTGTTTGAATCTGGTTGTGTGTGTGTTGTACCCCGATCCCCACCCCCTTCTCAGCATCCCCAGCATTTAGCTCAGTGCCTGGTACATAGTAGGTGCTTAATCAATGCTTATTGACTGGTTTCGATGGCAGTGAATGATGAGGGGTGAGAGGAGGTTGAGAGATGGACGGAGGCGAAAAGTTAAGAGAATTAAGGTTTTTGTTTAAGACGGGAAGGCGAGAACATTTGTAGACAGGCAGGAAGAAATTAGGGAGAGGAACTGAATGAAGACGCAACGGAAGAGATCGTTTTAGCAACCAGGCCTGGGAGGAGGCGAGAGGGGCCGGGATACAGGGGCAGGAGCAAGAGAGCAGCCTTCGACCGGAGGAGCCGCCCAAACTGTAGGGCAATGGGGGCGGGAGGCCGCAGCGGGGCGCCAAGGGCTTAGGAACTGGGTTCAAATCCCGTCTCTGCGGCATACAGACTGCGGAGCTTCGGGGGGAGGGGGTGACCTCAGCACTTGCCTGAGCCCGCCCGCAACAGTACGGCCTCCCTCGAGGGAACGCCGGGTCTTCCCTTACGTCCAGAGGCGGAATGACAGGAGCTGGGGCCGGGCCCGCCCGCAGCTCTCTCGACCCGAGGGCCCACACACACCTCCCCCCAGCCTACTGATGTGGGTACCCAGGTTTGGCACACTTCGGAAGACCAGAAGTGACGCCCCTTCAGCTGGCCCGCGTTCGCTTTGGGTTCGATCCTCCCGGGAGGCCTGGAGTAGGGAGACAAGAAAACAACTCTTGGGGAATAATGTGAAATCAGAATGGCTCAGGGGCCCGGGATAACTGAACTAAAGACTATGCTCATTCCCGCAGGGTCGATGGTGCTCCCGCAAAGGTCTGACCCGACATTCAGACCCCTCACCTCATCTCTCTTGCACCTGGGCCCTCACTACTGAAAGGCGATCGAAGCACTCCTCCCCAATTCTTAGCTTAAGACGTTGGTTCATTCTCCCCAGAAGACTATCCTAGAGCTCACCCTTCTCTCATTTCATTAGTGCTCTTCTGCCAGACCTTCATCCTTCTTTCACATGAAGAGGCGACCTTTCTACATGCAGTCAGTCAACAGGCATTTATTAAGTGCTTACTCTATGGCAGCTCCATTTGACTTCTTGCCTAATAAATTTCTTCATTTTCTAAAGATTTGTCCGAGGCTGGTAATTGCCGAGGTGAGTGGCTCTCCTGGACCAGATAAGAATAAGCTCTTTCACAAGAGTAAGGGGGCAAAAGGGCCCAGGCACTGATCCCATTCCATTCTGTCTTCTCCAGCAAATGTCTCCTACAGTGATCCTTGATATCTTCAGTCTTTCCCTATCTATTGACTGCTTCCCTACTAGAGCCTACAAACAGGCCCACATTCATTAAAAAAAACAAACAATCTTAACTAGCTAACATCCAAACCTGCTCTCCAAAAAGCTAAATTCCTAGAGAAAGTCATTTACAACCTATTAAGCAGAGGTCTCCCCCAAGGCTCTGTCCTGCACTCTTTTCTCTAGTATCTCTCTTGGTGATCTCATCAGCTACCAAGGATTCAGTGATAATATCTATGTAGATGATTCCCAGATCAATGCCCTAACCTCTCTCTTGAGCTCCTATTCTGAATCATGAACTGTCTTTGGGGCATCTTGAACTGAACTCTTGTAGGCATTTCAAATGTAACATGTCCAATAATGATTTCATTTATCTTCCCACCCACATCTAAATCCTCTCCTCTTCAGAACTTCTCTATCAGTGTCAAGTACATCAAAAATTAAAAATTAGTTCTATCCTAGACTCCTCGTTCTCTCTCCACATATTCAATCTGTTACTGTGTCCTGTCATTTTTACCTTTCACATTCTCATCTACAGCCATTTTTCTCCTATGTTTGCAATAGATTTTTTCTTTCTTTCTTTCTCAATAGGGGTGGGAAGTGTAAGATAATATAAGTAATGGGGTCACCAGGGATATTAAAATTCAACTATGGGGTTTGTGGGAACACTCTCTCGGATGTAAGAGAGACTAAAACTGATCACTGAAGTCTTGTACAGCTACACCACTCCCAACTGGAAAAATAACAGCCAACTGTCACTCTGGCCAGAGGCCTTGAATTAACTGACAAGGTAACAAGGTGAAATTGGGTTTTAATTAGAAACAACTAAAAGGAGGGATAGGAATGACTACTCTAAAATCTTAACACCTAATAACAAAACCCAAAGGGACAGGGAAGGACTTATTCACTACACTAATTTAAGCTATCTAACTAACAGGGCCCAAGGAGCTATACTGGAGTCTCTGGATTTCTGCCTCACACCTGGAACCTGCCAGGCTTGAGTACAGCTGGGCTTTTGTGGCTTTGGGATTTCTCACTGCAATCCACTGATGATGTCTGGATGCCAGGAGCTACAGTTGTCTCAGGAACTAAGCAGTAAGGTTTTGCTTGAAGCACTGTCCTCTTCTCTTGTTCTTTCCTTAAATGCCACACCACACAGGATCCCAGGGGAAAACAGGATGCAAGGTGTCCTTTGCTCTGAGTTCTCCCAGGCTGGCAACAGTTTTTGCCTACCACTAATGGAGTCCACACACAGAACACACATAGACTTCCTCCTCCTTCATTCCAACCTGGAATTCCCAGCTCCAGCTCCTTCCTGCTAGGTACTTCCTAATCAA
This sequence comes from Gracilinanus agilis, assembly GCF_016433145.1. Lineage (NCBI taxonomy): Eukaryota > Metazoa > Chordata > Mammalia > Didelphimorphia > Didelphidae > Gracilinanus > Gracilinanus agilis. The sequence goes on from NC_058130.1 coordinate 702,988,266, forward strand.
TATATAATCAATACCTAATAACTAGCTAATCTAATCTTACTTATAACAGAAGGAACAGGGAAGAGTAGGAAAGCAGATTTTTGGTTGAAAACAAATTAAACTTCTTTAAAAACTCAGTTTGAATTCCACCTCCTGCATTCCCTTCTCATTGCGAGTGCCTTCCCTCTGAAATGACATTCTATTTACATTGCATGTATCTTGTGGGAATAAATAAAAACATTTTTTAAAAGTAACTAGCAACTTAAAGCCTGTTTCCTCATTTTCAAAATGGGGGTGGGAAAATACCTATTTATAGTACCTACCTCTAATAGATGAAAAAATCATGGTCTTAGAGCTAAAAAGGAACTTAAAGGCATCCTCCTGAATTCCATGTGAACTGGAATGACCTCCAGGAATTGATGCAGAGTGAAAGGAGCAGAACCAGGCGAACCTCATAGACAGAGATGGATACACTTCTCTACTAGCAGCAATACAATGATCCAGGACAATTCTAAGAGATGTAAGGTGCAGGGCTCAAGGCTGCTGGCAGGGAAAACTCAAGCTTCAGGGGATGGGTAGTAATGCAGTTAGAACTTCACTCCCCTCCCCTGCCTGTACAGAGGTCTGACAGCTGATCTTAACTGAAGAGAAAGGTGGGCCAATGGCTTCTTGTATTATCTGACAAAAACTTCTCAACTGAACTTGATATCACAAAAGTGTATTCCCACAAGAAATTGATGTCTCTAGTTATTGGATGTTATCTCCAGCCAAGGATGGATGATATATTCAAAGTGCCTTCACAGCTGATCCCTTACATTTCCAACTGTCACTGAAACAGAGTAATGGAGGATGTCTCTAAGGTAAATAGATTTTGACCATTGCTGTCTTGTTCAAAGGATCCCCACACTAACTGCTTGGTTAAAACAATTCTTTAATAACTGAGGGGGCAGAGGGTAAAAGGTAGAGGAGAGGTGAGAGGGACAGGGCAAAACTCTCTAATAATCTGAGGTGATAAAAGTATGGCTTCTCCCAAAGCAAAGGAGAAGCCCCAAATGAAATCTTTTTTCCTTATTCTCCACTATAGCTATTTCTACTCAACTATATTAAACAATGAATAAATTCAAGATGGTTTGTAGAAAGGTGTTGATTGCAGATCTATTGCCTCAGAAGATCTGTTTCTGGTAACTGCTAGCAAGATCTTTCTGTAGCAGTATTGAATCAAGGCCAGTGAGAGACAGCCTTGACCAGCTGTCTATAAAGGTAAAGGGTTAGATAACACACTAAGCTCTTCTGGTCAGAGGTTTGCTAGGCCTAAGTAGGTAGTTTCCACCACCCTCTTTCCTCCCAGCACCCCGATCCTAGAATGAATGAGTCTCAGCTTTAGGGTACCCCTTTATATACCCTCATTCCAATGGTCTTTAAATGCCCTGGCATTGTGGGGTTCCATTGGCTTGCACCCCACTTGGGATTCTGAGGTTACAGGGACTTAGGAGAAAGAACACAATCCACCTTCAGAGGAAGAACTCTGGGAATAGAAACACAGAAGAAAAACAACTGCTTGATCACATGGGTCGATGGGGATACGATTGGGGATGTAGACACTAAATGATCACCCTAGTGCAAATATCAATAATATGGAAATAGGTCTGGATCAATGACACATGTAAAACCCAATGGAATTGTGCATTGGGTCCAGGAGGGAAGTTAGGGCAAGGGAGGGAAAGAACACGAATCTTGTAACCCTGGAAAAATATTCTGAATTAATTAAAATTTTAAAAAAGGCATCTTTCTCCTTGCACAGAAGAATAACATAAGGTCCAGGAAAGTTCAGCTTGCTTAAGGTCACACTATTAGGAAGTGTCTGAGGCAGGATTCAGACTCTTTTTCCTGACTCTAATGCTAGCTCTCCCTATACACCTCACACCATCTAGCTACCAATCAGCATCTCTAATTCAGATACTCTCCCTAATGATACAATTCACACCTCATCTTGTACCACTCATCTCTGTTCTCTCCTTAGTTCATCTCTAGTTCAACCCAATATAGAGGCCTTAGTCATTTTTTCTGTCACTATGATCATAGTGGAGGACTCTGGTTGTCCACTTGTCACTCCTTAGCCCCCATAATCTTTCTCTTAGACTGAATCATGGTGTAGAGCTGAGCCTGGTTTCTTGAAGGCTACCACTCCATCAGAGAATAACAACTGCCATGTAGGTTAAAGGAACCTGTTTTGACCATATCAGTCTCCTGCTTAAGAAGTTCCAGTGGCTTCCTCTTAGTACAAATTCCTCTGGCATGTATAACCCTTCATAATCTGGATTCAATATATCCTTTTGGGATAATTAGAATGTGTTACTTTCACACACACTATATACTCCAGTCAAATAATCTACTTTTATTCCCTGAATGTGACATTCCAAATGCCTTTTCTGTGCCTTTGCAAAGTTGTACCCCATGTACTTTCTCCTCACTTCCACTTTGAAGAAACTTTGGCTTTCCTCAAGGTTCGGTTCAATGATCACCTCCTATTTTCAGTCCATCTCCAACATTCCCAAATATTGCTATGGCACTGCAACTAACTCACAAGGGTGCCTTAGGATATACTAAATATTTGAGGCAAACAGTTCTAGCTCCACTGCTCAAATTATTAGTACAAGGCAGTTCAGTTTCAACATTAGAGCTACATTCTTTTCAATGCTGCTTTGGAATATTTGATGATTTAATGTACTTGTACTTTCAGCTACAACTTTTCAAATTTTCTTATTTCTTAGATAATGTATTGTTTTTGTCTATTTCTCTATATAAAAATACTCATCAACTTTCCAGATCCATCAGTCTTCCTGACTCCAGGCCCAGTACTCTATCCCCTATACTGCCTAGTGGTGTTTCTTTTTTTTCAAATGGCTACTAAATTGTTAGAACATAAATAGAAATTTATTATCATCAATTTATTATTAAGTTGTTTGGCCTAACCACTTAGTATGCAGAACTATTAAGTATTTCTATTGGCTTAGAAGTGCTTTGAAAAATGATACATGTAAAACCCAGTGGAATTGCTTATTGGCTATGGGAGGAAGATGGAGGAGGGGAGGGAAAGAACATGAATCATGTAACCATGGAAAAATATTCCTAATTAATTAATTACTTTTTAAAAAATGCTGTGAAAAATTACTAAAACACCAAGGGTGCCAAGAAACAAAACCATTTGGGAACCTCTGGCCTCTCCAGATCCCCTTTCGTTATTAGTGCCTTCCCTTCCAGAAATTACTTTGTATGTATTATCTATTTGACTTCCTTGGCTTATTTTAAGTCTCAATTACAATCCTAGCTTTTATAGGAAGTCTTTCCTAACTTCTCATTCTATCTTGCATATAGCTTGTTTTGTATATATTTGTTTATATGTTGGCTCTCCCATTAGATTGTAAGCTCCTTCAGGGCAGGGACTATTTTTTTGCTTCTTTTTGTATCTCCAGCATATAACATGGTACCTGGCACAAGTAGGCACTTATAAATGTTTATCGTTTGATTATTATATCTGTGTGGTTTCCCTCCAATGGAATATAACCTCCTTGAGGGTAGAGGTTATTTAATTTTTGTCTTTGAATCTTTAGGGACTGACACAAAGTAGATACTTCAATGCTTGTGGAGTAAAAGGATCAGGAACCCTTTCCTTATCTCATCCATCCTTCTTTCCCTAGGTTAAAGTGTTTTCTCCCTCCTCAAATATTCCTATAGCACCATTAAGTGGATTTTTTTCTGTTTTCCCCTGTCACATTCTACCTTGTACACTTAAGACTATCATTACCACCCATCTAAACAACTGCAATAACCTCCCAACAAGTCTCTACATTCCGATGCTCTCCCCATTCTAATTGATATAGTGTATACTTTTACATAGCCTAAAATACCTCATATGTTTCATATGTCTTCCAGAATAATATTTGATAGATTTGGTTAGGTCATTCATCTCAAAGATTTTCAGAAACTCCTTCTTGAACACATTGAATAAAGTTCAAGCTTCTTCAAGGCTATCCACAAACTGATGCCACTCTACCTTTCTAGTTTTATGTCATTATTACTCTCCCACATGCTCTATGCTCTAGCTAAAATAGACTAATCAATCTTCTCTTGAACAAACCCACCCTCACTCAACACTGTTTTTTGTACATACTATTCTGTATGTTTGGAATGTCCACCACCCATTCTTAACCTGTTTTAATTCTTCACAGTCCTTGAAAACTCAACTCAAATGTCACTGCCTCCATCAAATCTTTCCTGCCTGATTGCTTAGGCAGCTAATATCTGTCACTTCTCTGTAAGATTTGTAATATACTTATTTAATCCCTCTACCAGAATTTATATTCCATGAGGGCAGGGGTTGTGTCTTATTTTAGGAACACAGATTGAATTGAAAGGAATCTCAGGGATAATTTAGTTCAGCCCCCTCAATTAACAGATGAGGATACTGAGGCCCAGAGAGGTGAAGTGATCCAAAGTCACAAAGGTAGAAAATGGCAAAGTGAGGATTTGAAATTAGGTCAGTTGATTCCAAATCTTTCCATTTTACCCATGCAACCTTTCTAAATGTATTTACCTCAGCACCCAGGACAATGCTCTATATAACAGATTTCAGTGCTTAGCACAGTGCCTAGCACATAGGAGGCACTTCATAAATGCTTGTTCTTAATCTCTCTTGAACAAAAGAGGAATGAATGGATATAGGAGCCAGTTTTCTGGGGTCAGTGGATGATCTAGAAAGGATTCTGAAGGGGGGCAGTTTGTTATTTTTGGGGGAAATCTTTATGAATAAATCATGCATAGCTTTGGGCAAGTTAGTTAACATCTCTGGGCTTCAGTTCAGTTCAGTGCATAATGAGTAGTTGGACTAGATGGGTTCTATGATCCCTTCCAACTCTAAATCTATGATCCTATATTTATTTTACAAGTCCCTTCATCTCTTAGAGCCTTAGTGTTTTCATTTGTAAAATGAGGGGTTGATGTTGGATTAGCAGTCAAGAAAATCTAGGTTCAAATCATAGCTCTCTTTTGCTACCTTATGATCTTGGGCAAATAATCTCCTTGGGCCTTAGCTTCCTTTTCTGTCTTTCCTTTTCCTTTTTTTTTTCAACTTTCCTTTTCTGTCTTGCCTCTTTTTAGAGGCTTCAGTTAGATGACTTCTAAGATTCCTTCCAGCACTAAATATGTGATCTTGTGTTTTACAGTCCCAATGAACCAATATTGACTGATGCTTTCCCTACACTCATTGCATTCCATGAATAATTCTGTGACGTATATACTGTTATTGAATAAAGGCTCAATAGACATTGAAAGACTTCACATCTGTTATGTTCATAAACTTTCTTTTCCATAGAACATACATTGATATATGTTTTAAGGTTTGTGAAGTACTTTCCTCACAACTCTCTGAGGTCAATAATTCAATTATTAATAGCCCCACTTACAGATAAGGCAATTAGAGCTCAAGTGACTTGCCAATGATTACATGAATTATCTCATGTGGAACAAAGGCAGAATATTGACGGAATTTCTACAAATGACATTTATAGGTTCTTCTCCAGGGACAATTATTTTGTGTGAATTCTCTGATGCTTATTGAGTTGTGAGCTGTGAATAAAGGCTTTTCCACACTGTTGACATTTAAAGGGCTTCTCTTTAATGTGAGTTGTCTGGTGCCGAATAAGATTGGAGCTTCGACTGAAGGCTTTCCCACACTGAACACACCCATAGAGTTTCTCTCCTGTATGGATTCTCTGATGCTGAATAAGGTGTGAACTCTGACTGAAGGCTCTGCTACATTCATTACATTTATAGAGTTTTTCTCCTATTGTGTGAGTTCTCTGATGTCGCATAAGCTGTGAGTTCAGACAAAAAGCTTTTCCACATTCATTACATTCAAAAGGTTTCTCTCCAGTATGGATTCTCTGATGTTGAGCAAGGTGTGAGCTACAACTGAAGCATTTCCCACATTCCATACATAAATAGGGTTTCTCTCCTGTGTGAGTTCTCTGATGCAGAATAAGGTGTGAACTTTGACTGAAAGTTTTCCCACATTCATCACATCCATAGGGTCTTTCTCCAGTATGGATTCTTCGATGCTGAGTAAGATGGGAACTTGAACTGAAGCCTTTCCCACATTCTTTACATCCATAGGGTTTCTCTCCAGTATGAATTCTCTGATGCTGAATAAGTTGTGAGCTCTGAATAAAGCTTTTACCACACTCAATACATTCATAAGGTTTCTCTCCAGTATGAGTTCTCTGATGTTGAATAAGATGTGAGCTTTGACTAAAGCTTTTCCAACATTCATTACATCTATATGGTTTTTCTCCTGTGCAAGTTCTCTCATGTCGAGTAAGTAATGAACTTCGACCAAAACCTTTTCCACATTCATCACAAATATAGGGTTTCTCTCCAGTGTGAATTCTCTGATGTTGAATAAGATCACAATTGTATTTGAAACTTTTGTCACAGGTAGCACATTTATGAGTTCTCTCTTTTGTAGAATTTTTTTGATGAGTGGTATGATTTGAATTCTGACCAAAATTCTTCTCAAATTGATTACATTCCTGGGTTCTTCCTGGTGAGATTTTTTTATGAGTCTTAGTCATTTTTCTGGAACCACTTTCCTGGGGAAAAAATTTCCTCAAAATTCCTCCTATACAATTTCTTTGTTGGCTTTTAAAATTTCCATCAAATTCTCCTGAAATTTTCTTCTGAAAGATTTCATCTTCTGAAAACCACGATCCTGTGGAATACCTTGCAGAAGTACTCCGACTGGCTTTTCATAGAAACCTATATCTTTTGAAAATTCCTATTTTTCACATACTGGCTTATTCTCCAGAATCTGAAACAACAGAAAAAGGAAAAGTGCTAGTGTCAGAAGAGATTTATTAATGTTTAAAAGAGGTGGACAGTTTTGGTGACTCTCAAAGGTACCTCCAAAACTTACTTCCTAATAAGTATTTCCCACATAGAATTCTTGCCCTGTGATTTGTGACCCTGGGATTATAACAATTAGCAAAGACCTTTTCACAGACAACTCCAAAATTCCTTCTCTCAAACATAACCTCTTCACATGGTATGACAAGCTGCTGAAATGTACACAACCCATTCTTCAACAACTTCTCTGATTTAAACTGTTAGGACTCAAACTTAACTAGTTTGCCTCTTACCTATTTAGAATCACTCTACTGATCATACTTTATTAAGCCCCTTTTATCAAGGCTAGGATTCCCCTCTACGATTGGGTCTTGGTAACTCATTCTTTTCTTAAATCAGCATTCACACATGCCTTTCAATCCTATTAGTCAATTACTGTTATACCTCTTTGTACAAACAAATTTCCCTAAATTCACCCTTAGGGTGTTTATGTGGAAATTTGGACTAGATATCCAGCTTCTAACTTAAACATAAAGCATCACTCTCCCTTATAACCAACTTGCCCATAATCTGAGCAGTACTATCAACTCCCTAACATGCAAAATGAGGAACTCTTGCAAAATCTCCAATTAATCTGTCCTTCAGATTGTACCCTTCTTTCTCAATGTCACCTTCCATGCCTACCTCTTCTATGGTTCGTTCTCTACTGTCTTGTCCATAAACTCACTATTTCTCACTGGATTGTTCTGTAAAATCCTGTAAAAAAAATAATAAAGATGTGGAACATCTTGCAGAAGCACTTCGACTGTCTTTCCAACACCCAGCACTTACTCCTTGCCAACCATGCCAAAAACTGCCAGAATCCTCCTCTCTATTCAGGGTTGTGGTTTGTCAGCTGCTTCCTTGAAGCTCTATCATGGTATTTTACCAAGATGTTCACACTAACTTCACAGATTCAACCTGGGTATTTTCACTTCCTCAAACTTCTCTCTTTTTTTTTATTTGAAGAATTTTTTAAACTAATTGACTTAGAATATTTTTCCATGGTTATATAATTCATGTTCGTTCCCTCCCCTCCTCCCACCCCCCTCCATAGCCAACAAGCAGTTCCACTGGGTTTTACATGTGTCATCAATCAAGACCTATTTCCATATTATTAATATTTGCACTAGGGTGATCATTTACATCCCCAATCATATCCCCATTGACCCATGTGATCAAGCATTTGTTTTTCTTCTATATTTCTACTCCCCTAGTTCTTTCTCTGGATGTGGATAGCATTTTCTCATAGGTCCCTCAGAATTGTCCTGGATTATTGCATTGCTGCTAGTAGAGAAGTCCATTACATTTGAACCAATCCTTCTATAGAATCTATTTCTATAGAAATAGACCAGCCTGTTCATCTCAGGTATAACTGCTCAAAGCTGCTCCAACCCACCTGTCCCTTTATTGCTTACAAATCTTCTCCAAAGCAATGTCCATTCACGTGAAGGCTGGGTATTTTTAGAAACAAGTTAATACCTCTTGCTGACTGGTCTTTTCTTGCTTACTTATATAGGAACATGTGGACATATTTCTGTCTTCTGCATATCTAGAATCCAGTACCCATGGCTCTTTCCCTCAACCTACCTGGAAAATCACATTAAATTTGGAAACTGAATGTCCTGAAGAAAGAAAAGGGGTCCTAATTCATTGTAGGTATTCCAAACAATCTCAGGATGCAATTTCTTTGCCTCTGGGTCTTCAAGAGGCAACTAATAAATAGAATGTTCAGAAATAATAAGCAGAAAGGTTCAGAGGGGAACAGTTGAGCCCTCTGAAGAAAATGCATTTCCAGGAACAGTGGAACCAATAAGGGAGAAATCTTGAGATGCTGCAAAAAGCCTGCTTTTCACTGTCAGGCTCTCTTGGAAGATGGGGGCAATGTCAGCGATATGAATGAAAACAAGCCAGAGTGCATGTGAAGTTGCATTGGCTGTTCTCTGGTGCCATCTGCTGATCTTTATTTTTATACCCTTTTTTTCTTATCTCATACAGAGTCCAGCATATTTTTCCCATACTTATGTTACACATTAACTCTTACTATATTAAAATATCATATGATTGACATATTCTAATTATCCTACTATGATTAAACAAAGAAGCAAGCTTGTCAATAATTATTCATTACAGAATGGTTTAGTTGAAACTTTATTATTTTCAGCCATCCATAAGGTACAAGAACATCATTTCCTAGCCAAGCATAATGGTTATAACTATATTTTAACTAATCATATCAAGCATATTCTTATTTTACCCTATTCAGACATACAATTAATCAAGAAAATAGTTATGGTAGCTGATTACATCAAGAAAGATACAATAATATCAGTTTGGTCCAAATATTGTAAATAGTTTTTCATTTTTCATTATTCTTCAAAGGTAAGTTTGCTGTTCTTTCTGCTACAGGGTTAATAAGAACGGAGTTATAGAAGGGTGATTTTGTGCTAATTTGTCATTCCCTGCTTTCCTTGTAACTTTCTGCTTCCTTGTTCAGTGGAAGTTTGTTTGGGAACAAATTCAGGCCAGGTATATTCTTGCTGGGGAATTTAGCTTTAATATTAACTCACTAATTGTTGGTTTATTGGAGGGATGATTTCAGGGAAAGTTTCTGTATTATATAAATGTGGGGTTTATTTAGGGGTTTACTTAGGGGTCTGTGGGAGGTCTGTGGATAGCCTTGCTATTAGCCTGTATTGTTTTTCTGTGTTTCCCTGGGGCTTAGTAAGGATACCAATTACAATAATTTCAGTAAAAGGGGATGCTAGTGAGCAGGAGTGAGAAAGGAGTCACATAGGGGAAAGTGAATTAAACAACCATCCTTCTGACACTTTCTATGCTGGTTTCATAACTTGTGATGAGCTGTGCTAAACTTCAAGAGCTTGATGGCTTCCCACACTCAATTCTCTTTTTTACTTTTTAAGTGGTAATGTTCTCTAGAGGTCCAAAAGAGTATATCTTTTAAAGGGCAGGAGTGAAATGGGCAAGGTCTATTAAGATTCTTAAGGGAATCGACTAAATGTAGTTCATCAGAATTAACAGGAACATTAAGCTTCCCAGCTACTTCTCAGTAAGGCTTTTAAAAAAGTTTCAATTTCCTTATTATAAAAATTAAATTAGAAGTTTTGACAAAATAAGAGAGCAGCTTTTAATAATTTAAGTTTTAATGAGAATATAGTAGAGTTGTAAATATTATCCCTTTATGCCAGAGAAAAGAAAAACTTCTAGCAGCTTTTAACAAGTAATGATTTAGTTTAATTAAAATAGAGATAGTAAAAGAATACAGTAAAATGAGTACAGTAAAAGAGAAAAATATAGGAAAGAGGTAGAGAAAGAAAACTGCCTAATGTCTATACTAGTTATCCTATAATTACCTAAAATCACTACCTAAAACTACCTATATCTACCCATAACTGCCTATAACTACCACTAATAACAACCCCACAAAGTTCCAACCCAATCCAGCCCAATCAAAACCAACCCAATCAGTGTTTAATCCAACCCCAATTAGGTCTGTCAACGAAAACATGTCACCTTCCAAAAAGTTCAAGAAAGAAAAAAAACTCTAACAGCCCAAGCCAAAAGCCAAAAAGCCCTCTCAGTAAGCTCAGGCCCACCTTTATATTCCAGCAATTAAATGCCAACTATCAACCCAACACACTCTTAGCATCCTTTGTCCCTGCAACTGCCAGCCCTAACTGTCAGCAACTGACAGTCCTAACTATTAGCAACTCACCCATTTTAACCCCCCTTTTCTACCTCTTCTCCTGTCTCTATGGTTCCTCCTTCCTGTCTATGGTTTTTACTTCCTATCTCTGTGGGCTGGTTAATCCCTACACATTCTATGGTAAGAGGTCCTCCGGATCCCCTGTTAAATTAAAAAATTAAAAAAAAGGAATAAAGAATTCCTTTTTACATTATAAACTGGGGTATTTGTACTTCATGTATAATTGGGTTATTGTGAAAAAAAGTCTTCATACTATACACATTTAATGGCAAGCAAAATGTATCATTATATTCTTCAGCCAGGTTCAAAAATACCATCATCATGGCTCAAAGGCAGAGAGACAAAGGATCTTTTTCTCTGATACTCCTTATACAGTAACACATACAGGAAATAATAGTTGACTCCAGTTAAGCAAAGCAGTTGTCAACTAGATACTACCAACTTGTCTCTACTTTAACAGATTATATCTACTATCTAGTTATAGATCACCTGAGTTTAGCAAGTGCCCTGCGCACAATAAACTTTTTTTTTTTTTAAACCCTTGTACTTAGGTGTATTGTCTCATAGGTGGAAGAGTGGTAAGGGTGGGCAATGGGGGTCAAGTGACTTGCCCAGGGTCACACAGCTGGGAAGTGGCTGAGGCTGGGTTTGAACCTAGGACCTCCTGTCTCTAGGCCTGACTCTCACTCCACTGAGCTACCCAGCTGCCCACAATAAACATTTAATAAAAGTTTATTGAATTGGCAAGTTATATGATCAATGACAAAGAGAATTTTTAGAAGAGTAAAGAGAATCCTGCCTCTGTAAGGAGTAACTAAGATGAAGAAATGCAGTTTTAGAATTTTATTTGTATTTTGTTGGTTTATTCTATTTAAGTATGTTGATACCTCTGGAAATTTACTGAACTAGATTTCTAATGTAGGGACTCATCTAAAATAGGGACTCATGACTTCTTATAAATCTACATCCCATACACACAAAAATAGCACTAAAGTCTAGACCACACAAGAAGAAAGATAAATGTATACTTATGTATGTGTGCATATTTTAGAATACCATCATCCATGATTAGTATAGCTAAGCATACAAAGAAAGGGGAGTATTTCTCTTCAAAGTGGAGGTCAGTAAGATCACTGTGTGTGTATATATCAGGGGTATCAAACTCAAATAGAAATAGGAGCTCCCAAACTATTAATAAGGATCCCTGAAGGTCACATATTTACTTAGAAAACCAACTACTATCATTATAATATTCTACTATGTTTTATTGTATTAAATTTTTCCCAATTACATTTTAATATGGTTTGGGCCTCACTCATGAGTGTTATGGGACTTCTGTGGTGTACTGCTTGATATCATTCTGAACAACACTAATGGGACAGCCAGAGGATTAATGTGAATAAGTGGCAGTTTCACTCATTCAGCCTTTGGGAACATTCCATCTACAACAACTTAAATCACATGATAATCTTCAATCAGAAACTTGATCATCTGAGGAAGAATAGCAACCACTCCAATCAAATGACATAGTTGACATTTATGTGGTTTTTAGGTTTACAAAATGCTTTACATTTTATTATCTCAATTGATATTCACAATGGTTTTATGAGGTAGGTACTAGAGATTATTATCTTCCTTTTATAGATTAAAGTGAAACTCAGAAAATGACTTTTGGAAGATCACAGAGTAAGAGCTGGAGAAAATATTTCAAACAGGTCTCTCCTGATTCTGAGTCCAAAGCTCTTTTCATTATACCATACAGCTTTCCCAACAAGGATGATAATAACACTAAAATAAATAGTACTGAAACAATAACAGGTCATATTCCTATAGTATCTTACAGCTTTGTTCCTAACAATTCTGTGATATAGAGAATCTTTATTCTCTTTTTAGAGATGATGAAACTTGAACTCAGTTTTACTTAACTTGCCCAAGGTAACAGTGAATGAATGATGGTCTGTGAATTCACCTGAAACAAAAAAAGATGTAAACATACTGCACAGATTTCAGGCCTTTAGTAAGCTCTAGTTCAGAACCTCCGATTGCCAACTTGTCATTTATTTATTCAACTACCCTTTATTGGGTAACTTAGTAGGAGAGATTTTTTGTGGATGACCCTCTCTAATGTTACCCCAAGCTCATCATACTAAAGACTACATTCAACTCTATTCCCTAGCCTGATTGTCATTTAGGTTTATCTATTTTGGTCATCTAGTCACCCAAACTAGAAACTGTTGTGTCATTGCTGACTCTCCCCTTTACTTGCCCTGATAATCTTTCCTTTATAATGTTTTTCACAAATAACCCTTTCTTTACAAGGCTAAGGATGCAGCCTAGGACCAGATCCTCATATATTGCTACCTAGAATATTTGAATGCCTCCTAAATGCTTTCCTTGTTTCCAGTACCTCCTTCTGTCAATTCATCCTATGCATCAGAGATGTCAAACATGTGGACCACTGCTGTGCTGCCCAAACCATATTAAAATGTAACTGGGAAAGATTTAACAAAACAAATAAAACTCCCATAGAACACAGATAAAGTTAATATATGTTAATATTATAGTATTATAACATAATACTATAATATTTTCTAAGTTAATATGCCTCTGCAGCAGTTCTTATATGTGGCCCCATTTCCATTGGAGTTTGACATCACTTCTGTATACTGTCAGACTCATCTTAATAAATCAACTGCTTTGATTCAAGTCAACATCATTTATCTACTCAAAATTTTTCTACCATCAACAATGACGTAGGACCATGATGGCAAACCTTTGGCATGTGTGCCAAAGACAGCACACAGAGACCTCTCTGTAGACACATGCCCCATCCCTGGCAGAGTTAGTAGAAAGGCAGAGGGACTCCAGTGGAGCTGCTCTCTTCCCCATCTCTACTGTGCCTCCCCACCCTCTACCCTTACTCTCTTCCCTGAGAAGCATAATCAGGTCCCTCCCCTCCCTTTCTCCCTCCCCTGTCTGGGACTAGGGGCTAGGGTGGGGTGGGGAAGGAAGGCAGAAGTCTTACTTCTTCTACGAAGCACTCTCTTGCCACCAGCCCCAGCCCCAGCCCCAGCCCCTGCCCCTAAAAGATCTCCACTTCCTTCCTTCCTTCCCAGTCAGCCACCAGTCTGGGGGGTGACCTGCCCCACCCAGACTAACTGCAATGCCTTTGCCCCCTGCTCTCATCCCCATGTGGGTCACAGCCCAATAAGCAGCCTAGGGACATGGAGGAAAGTCTTGAGGATGGAGGAGGAGTATTTGGGCTTTTAAACTGTGGGAAGAATACAGGCTGAAAGGGAGGGAGGGGTGAGAAGGGTAGATAAATATTTGTCCAGTTTAACTGGAGTAGAGAGGATGTGTAGATTGATAATAGGAAGTAAGCTGGAAAGAAGTGAGATCTAATGATCTCTAAGGTCCTTTCCACCTTTACTGATCAGGGATTAGACTGAATACATGTGAATATATTACTTTCTAACATCTAGAACTGTCTAAAATAGAATGTGATGACTCAAGCACTAGTGAGCTCCCAGATATGGGCAAATTAAAGTAGAATAATTATCAGATACTACAAAGGCAGTCATTGGGTAGGTAGCTGTATTAGGGGACTTCTCAGGTCCTTCCAATTCTAAGATTCTGTGACTGCACAGAAATTCCTCAGCCTGGTATTCAAAGTTCTCTACAAGTTGACCTTAACATCTCTCCAACTTGCTATGCAGTCCCTTTGCTTCTGTCAAAATGGCTTATTCACTTTCTGCGGAATTTACCCAAGTAGGACCTTTTCCACCTGAGATCACTATGCACCAGTACTAGAATGCTCACTTCTTCTATGACGCACTTCCTGACAATCAAGTGACCACTCAGAGCCTCAAAGACTTCATTAGAGCTTGCAGAACCTCAAGAAATCATCTAATACAAAAGTTATTAACCTTTCTTGTGTGAGGACCCCATAACTGGTGAAGCTTGTGGACCCCTTCTCAGAATGTTTTTAAATGTACAAAATAAAATTCATAGAGTTATAAAGGAAAGGAATTATATTATCAAAGTATATAATTATCGAAGTATAAAAAAAAAGTTGACGTATCCCAGGTTAAAAACTTCTTATTAAATCTATCCAATCCTCTAATATGACAAAGGGACAGAACAATTAAAATCCAAGTCAAGACATTCCAGAGGGACTTATGAGATAGAACACTATCCACATTCAGAGAAAGAAAATTAAAAAAAAAATATCCAGGTCTCCTGATTGCAGCTAACAAAAGCTTTCACTTCTTAGCTACCTTTCCAGCCTACTCCCTATTATCAATCTACATATACTCTCCATTCCAATTAAACTGGACAAATATTTATCTACCCTTCTCATCCCTCCCTCCCTTTCAGCCTGTATTCTTCCCACCTTTACATCTGGCTCATCTTAACCCCTAGAATTTCTACCCACAATTTAAAAGCCCAAATACTCCTCCCGCATTCTTAAGATTTTCCTCCAGGTCCCTGGAAACCTCTTTTGGAACCTCTCCAACGCTGTTAACATCCGATGGTTCCTTGGGTTTCTATCTCATCTAGTGTTTCCATAGAGCAAGATCTCGGCAAAGTTTTCTATCACACCCAGCACTGGGCAGAGCATACAGGCGGGGCTTAACAAAAGCTGAAATGTATCGTGCAGGTCGAATGGTCAGGCACAGAAATCCCCTACCCATCTGGGCCCTCACCCCTTCACATGCTCTTTCCCTGGGGCATCTCCCTTCACCTTCCCAACACCCCTTCCCCGTATCCCCCGCCTCAGAGACGCGCGGAGTAGAGGGAAACGGACCTCGGAGACCTTTAGGGAGACCTCGAAGTCGCCGCAGCCAAGAGCCGGAACCTTAACCTCCGCCCGCCTCTTCCCCAGCCCGGGGCGTGCCCTGAGCGCCCATCCGGGGTTCATCTCCGTCCGCTCTAGGGTCCCTGGAGGACCCGCCGTCTCGCTGGTTCCCTTGGTTCTCAGACGCTGGCAGAGCTCAGCTGGAAAGAAGGTGCAGGGCGGGGAGGCTTGAAACTGGCACTCGAGTTGGGATTTAAAGATTTCCGCTCCCTGTAAAGAGCGCACCCCGACTTGGTGAGTAGTGCCGGGCTGGGCGGGACTGCTGGAAAGGCTCCAGGCGGGGCCAGGGGCTGGAGGGCGCCGGGATGGGCACGAGGTAGAGCGAGAGCTAGATTCAAGGCCCCGCGACAAGGTCGCTCCAGCTCGGGGATCTGGGCTTTCGGGTCGGCCTTTTCTATGCCCCTTATCCCTCACCACTAACCTCGGAGGTGTCCCAAGTCTTTGACTCCGAGTTTGTGCTACGAGCTAAAAGCACGTGGGATTGGCCCCCAACCAAAGAGAGCCCAAGGCGTGAGGGGCGTGGCACGACATAAATACACACTACAGTCCCATCATCCTCCACTCTCCTGTAAGAAGCCAAAGGAAGTGACTTTTTAATCATTTGTTACAAAAATTCTCCAATAATCATACATGACATTTCTGCAAGCGCTTTAATGTTCACAAGTTACTTTCCTCACAACTCTGCAAGCTAAGTAATATTCCCATTTTTCAGATGAAGAAACAGAGGCTCAGATAGGTTATCTTATCCGCAGTCACACAAACTCCATGTGTCCTAGCTCCAAATCTAGCAAGTTTTTCCACTCCATTTTCTTCATTAAACACGTATCAAGCACCTACTGTGTTCAAGGCCTGTGCCTAGGCTTTGGAGATACAGAGATAGGTTTGACAAAGCCCTGCTTTCCAGAAGCTTACAGTCTGAATGGGAATGGGGCAAAGATCCAAACGATTAGGTTACAAAGGGAATGAAGACAAGTGCAAGGGCGAGCTTTAGCCAAAGTGCTGCAAGAAATTTGAAGGGGCTGTCTCTTTAAGAAAAAGTCTGACATTTCCTTGATCACATAGTTCTATGGGGATATGATTGGGGATGTAGACTATGATCACTCTATTGCAAATATTAATAATATGGAAATAGGTCTTTATCAATGATACATGTAAACTCAGTGGAATTGCTCATTGGCTATGGGAGGGAAGAGAGAGGAGGGGAAGGAAAGAATATGAAGCATGTAACCATGGGAAAATATGCTAAATTAATTAATAAAGTAAAAATTAAGTAATTAAAAAAACTCTGTCACTAGAAGTTTGCTCTAATTCCTTAAAATTAGGGCCTAGTGGTCAACAGGGTTTATATGAGCAACTCCCAAAGTTGACCATACCTTACTATCATAACCAAATAAAACTCAAATCAGATTCTGACACGTGCAATGGCTACTGTGCTTGGCAACAGCATCCATTAACATAAGGCAGACTGGAGTTCAAGTCACTTTCATTGCCAAACCATAATCCTCATTTTTCCTCTTTTCACTTTTATAACTTTCCAAGTATCTTCAATCCTAAATTCTTCTTGCCTCCTCTTCTGCCTCAAAAAAAACAAAAACAAAAACAAAAAAAAACATGTATCAGATACTTTTCATCATGCTGCAAAGGCTGTTCTGAGAATAAACTACATGAAAGACACAGTGATAGGCACCAGGGTTATAAAGATATGGTAATAAAAAAAAAGCAGTAAGCAAGAAATCTCTCAGCACTAAATCAAGGTGTGGTTACGGGCAGGTCACTTTTTTTCTCTGGTTCTCACTTGCCCAGTCTCTAAAATGGGGGGAGTTGGACTAAATGTTTTTTTTTTAAGATCCCTCCTGTCTCTGATGTTCTATGGTCCTACTTTATATAAGATAGGATCTCTACCTTCAAGCAAATTACAGTTTTGCTGCTGAGACAGGTTAATCATAGGGAGATCATTAATACAAGGTAACAGGTGATAAGTGCCAAGTGAATAATACAGATAATAAAAGCTTAGGAATTCAGATGAGAAAGAAGTCACTGTTGGCTAAAATGGCCAGGATAGGTTTGGTTGGAAGGGGTTGAGGAGAGGAAAAAAAGAATGAGCAAGAATGTGGATGCAGAAATATATCTGAGACGTCAGCTTTAAAATCATTCCAAAAAACATTTTCCAAGCCATTGATATATGCAAGACATGATGCTGCATTGAGAATATAATGATTTTAAAAAAGATACCATCTAAGAACTCAAAGAGCTTGAATTCTAGTTAGAGAGTTTAAACAGTTACCCAAAAACTAATACACCACAAAGTAAAATATGATAGGGATGACGGAGAGGTCTAGCAGCATTGAGATATCTGAAGGTTTAACCTGTTTCAAGAAAAGATCCATGCAGAAGACAGCACCTGTCCTGAGCCTCAAGAGAATTTCAATAGGTTGTACACATAAGTCATTCCAGGCAGTACCATGCATGAATCCACAGAGGTGGTAAAAGGTGAGGTGAAGTCAACGGGGGCTGCTAATATTCTAGCTAAGCTGTACCATGGAGAAGGGAAGAAGGGAGATTTAAAAAAACTGGAAAGAGCTCAGAACCACATTGAGGCAGGCCTCATGCCAGGCTAATTTCTCCTATAGAAAAGGAGCTACTGCATGGGTATGACATAGCCATACCAATGCATCAGAAATGCAATTATTTTAATTCTGGGAAGGATGGACTGAAGAAGGAAGAAATTAGAGACAGTAAAGTCCTATAGGAAGCCTTTAAATAAATGATTACTAAACTGAACAGAACTGAATTGAGGCCTTTGGAATAATCCAATCAAGAGGTGAAGTACCACCTTACATTTAGCAGAGTGGCCAATATGATAGTAAAAGAAGATAATAAATGTTGGAGGTGATGTGGCAAAGTTGGGACACTAATGCATTACGGGGCGAGTTGTGAATTGATCCAACCATTCTGAAAGGCAATTTGAAATCAGGCCCAAAGGGCCTTAAAAGAATGTTACCCTTTGGTCCAGAAATACCACTACTGGGTTTATATCCCAAAGAGATTTTTAAAAAACTGGGCAGGGATCTGCTTGTACAAAAATATTTATAGCTGCACTTTCTGTGGTAGCAAAAAAATTGGAAACTGAGGTGTCCCTCGATTGGGGAATGGCTGAACAAATTATGGTATATGATGGTGATGGAATGCTATATTGTGCTAAAAGGAATGATGAATTGATGGGTTTCAACTGGAAAGACCTACATGAATAGTTGCAGAGTGAAATAAGCAGAAGCAGGAGAGCAGTGTACACAGAAACTGTAACATTGTAAGATGATCAAAGATAATTGACTTTGCTACTAATAGCAATGCAATGATCTATTCTAGGACAATCCTGAGAGACTTGTGAGAAAGAATGTCATCCACATCTAGAGAAAGAACTGTGGGAGTAGAAATCCAGAAGAAAACATATGATTTATCACTTGTTTATATGAGTATGTGATTTGGGGTTTTGGTTTTTAAAAATTACTCTTTTACAAAAATGAATAATACAGAAATGATTTTGAGTGATAATATATATGTTTAACCCAGTGGAATTGCTTGTCAGCTCTGAGAGTGGGGAGTTATGAGGGGAGGGATAAAACATGAATCATGGAATTATGGGAAAAATTTAAAAATAAAAATAAAAGAGGGTATGAAGGCCAGAACAAGGGTGTTGTCAGAGGGAATTGGGAGCATATGATACAGTGGAAGTGGAACTGAGGGAGTTTGGTAGCCCTTTGGATGTGGGGAAAGAGAGGTAGGGAAAACAGGCTCAAATTTGTGCAACTCAGGATGATAGGGTATTAGAAGAACAAGTTTTAGGGGAAAGAAGATTAATTCTGATATGGTTATGGTATTTTTCAATTGAGATATTATGCTGGACATATCCAGAAAGGAGCTGGAAACACAAGAGAGATACTGGGGCAATAGATTTGAAAGTTATTTGCATTATAGTGATAAACAAAACCTTGGAAGTGGATGATCTCAATGGCATCTCACATTTATATATAGCTTTAAATTTTATAAAATCCTCCTAACAACTCTGTAAAGAGGGTAAAGCAAATATTAATAGGTTTATTGTAAAGAAAAATAAATCAGGATTCAGAAGAGTGAAATGGTTTGCTCATCAACACACAGCTAAGTTGTTGGTGCCAAGATCACAACACAGATCTTTTCACTCCACAAGGCACATTTTCCATTATACTAAATTGGCTGCCAAAGGGAGTAAGATAAAGAGTCTTGAGGGACACATATTCTTTTTGGGTGCAGCTAGAAGATGAACTAAATGAAGGAGACAAGGTGCAGAGAGAGTATCTGGATGAAGGGGGTGATCAACAATATCAAATGCTATAGAAAGTTAAAAAGTCAAATTTCTTTTCCTCTGCTAGCTGTCTCCAAATATTCAAAAGGCCATCACGTAGATGAGGCTTGTTCTTGGGTTTTGAGAGCAAACCTAGGAGCAATAGATGGAAATTTTACAGAGGCACATTTTCCTTGAAATGGGGAAAAAGCAAAATATTTAAGAGGTATAATTGTGGACTAGGCTGCCAAGGAAGATACAGGGTTCCTCATTCTTTAAGTGGAGGCTGAATAGCCATTTGTTCAGAATGTCCTAAAGAGAATTCTCCTTCAGATTCAACTGGGTGCCCTTTGGGATCTTTTCTAACTGATATTCTATGAGACCTAGGTGTTTTATAAGACAAATGGTCCAAGTAAACAAACATTTTGTCTGGACCATGGAGACTGGATAGCCTGACTGAATGGGAAACTGAACCAAACTGGGAGAGATGGGAGAGATCACATTGGAAAAGGGCCCTAGATCCCTACAGTTGTAGTCTTGGGGCTATGGAAAGGGCTCTGCTTAGGCAGAGAAGGGGAAAAGGGTTAAGGGAAACTTGATTGACAGAGGGATCCTAGGGCTACAATCAGAAGAAGTTATGGTCCTCAACTCCTAGCAACTCCAATTGGCTTTCAGCATTTACATCTGCTTCTTTTCTCTCCAAAAATCAACATTCCTCTTGGAATCCCTTCTTACCTTTTCCCTTTGCTTTCCATGGTGGCCCCTTCCTCCCTACCCCAATATATCTCCCTCTTTTAATTGAGGCCTAAAATTCCCAGGAATTTTAGGAGAGAAAATTTTTCATTATTTCACAGAATTTAGAACTGTAAGGGTCTCTATGAGCTCATTTAGTCCAACTCCTTCATTTCAGAGAGGTGAAAACTGAGAAACAGATAAGAGAAAGGATTAACCCTAAGGACATACAGATAACAAGTACAAAGCTAGATTTGAAGCTAATATTTTCAAACCCCAAATATAATTGCTTCTATTTCAGACATGAAGCTTAAAGTACAAAAACAAAGGAGACAGTTGAATAAAACTCACATTATAAGATATCAATGACAATAACTCTTTGCTGCTTTGCTAGAGGAAAGAGATCAGAAAGCTTTAGATTCCTGGGTACTGGGGCTGAATGGGAGGTAGGACTGCGAAACTATTAGTTACCAAAGGAAAGAGATGGGAAGCAAATCTCATTTATTTCATAATTTTGTTTAGGGCCAGAGGTATATTGTGTCATTCTGAGCTTAGGAGGATCATTGCAGTCCCCAACACTGTGCTGTCCAAAGAAACAGTGGAAAAGAGAAAAGGAGATGAATTGGTTAAGGTATTCACAGTTACAGCATTATGCTGTCAGAATTATGCCAATCAAAATAGCCAGAAAAGGTTCCCTATGCCCAGCTCCAAATGCACACCCCAAAAGAGTAATCACTCAAGAATGAGTAAGAAAAAAGAACTTTGCGGGGAGGATCATGCCTCATGAATGGGACCTCTTGGTTCCTTTGGTTTACAATGCTTGATATTTCTTTAAAGAGAGAATGTACTAACCATTCCATTGAAAATGACTTCTACTAACACACTAAGAAATTTTTCAAGAACAGGTAAAAATCCTATCTTGACAAATTGCCAAGAGTTAACAGTGCTTTATTGAGAAATTTTCAACAAATTCTAGACACAGGCCCTGCCCCTAGGGATCTTATAGTACTGCACAGATTCACCAAGACTGAAGCCATCTCCATTGGTTAGGTTCACTGGATGAATCTCTCTCTTTTTTTAAATTTAAACATTTATTAATATTCATTTTTAACCTGTTTACATGCTTCTTACTCCTACTTTCCCCTTCACCCCCCGCTCTTCCCCCACCCATGGCGAACGCACATTTCCACTGGTTTTAACATGTGTCCTTGTTCAGGGCCTATTTCCATATTGTTGTTAGTTGCATTGGTGTGGTCATTTCGAGTCTACATCCCCGATCATGTCCGCCTCAGCCCATGCATTCAAGCAATTGTTTATCTTCCATGTTTCCTCTCCTGGAGTTCTTCCTTTGAATGTGGGTAGCGTTCTTTACCATAAATCCCTCATAGCTGTCTTGTGTCATTGCATTGTTGCTGGTACAGAAGTCCATTACATTCGATTTTACCATAGTATATCAATCTCTGTGTACAATGTTCTTCTGGCTCTGCTCCTTTCGCTCTGCATCAGTTCCTGGAGGTCTTTCCAGTTCACCTGGAACTCCTCCAGTTTATTATTCCTTTTAGCACAATAGTATTCCATCACCAGCATATACCACAGTTTGTTCAGCCATTCCCCAATTGAAGGGCATGCCCTCCTTTTCCAGTTCTTTGCCACTACAAAAAGCGCAGCTATAAATATTTTCGTACAAGTCTGTTTATCGTTGATCTCTTTGGGGTACAAACCCAACAATGGTATGGATGGATCAAAGGGCAGGCATTCTTTTATAGCCCTTTGAGCATAGTTCCAAATTGCCATCCAGAATGGTTGGATCATTTCACAACTCCACCAGCAATGCATTAATGTCCCAATTTTGCCACATCCCCTCCAGCATTCATTACTCTCCCCTTCTTTCATTTTAGCCAATCTGCTAGGTGTGA